>NC_140579.1:234352235-234592235 GCF_964204655.1 Triturus cristatus
TTAAGTTATAGGTAATTTCAAGGTCCCCACAGTACGATTTGGGCCATTTCCTGTTGCAGCCACTATGCCTACCCACACAAGTGAGGTACCATTTTGTATCAGGAGACCTGGGGAAACTCTGGGTGGGAGGAAATTTGTAGATCCACGCAGATTCCAGTGATTTTTTCTGCAAAATTTGAGGTTTACGGGGGATTCTGGGTAGGAGAATTTTGGGGGACCTATGCAAACCATACCTCACTGGACTCCCCCGGATGTCTAGTTTCCAGAAATGTGTGGGTTTGGTAGGTTTCCCTAGATGGCCGCCGAGCCCTCGGTCAAAAACTCATGGGTCCCCCCCCTCGCGAAGCCAGGTTGGTTTGTGATAGGTAATTTTGATGTTGCATCAATAGGTTGTGCCCTTCCCTGCCGCGGGTACTTGGCCCACCCACACAAGTGAGGTACCATTTCTATTGGGATACTTGGAGAAATACTGGGGGGTTTGAAATGTGTTGTTACTTTCTGCAGTGTGAAAATTTGAGCACAATAATGCAAGGACAATGTCACATTTTGAGGTTTGCAGGACATTGTGGGTAAGATAACTTGTTGGGATCCACAAGAGAGACATCACCATGTACTCCCATGTGTGTTTAGTTTACGAAAAAATACACAGTTGGTAGGTTTTTCTTATATGAAATGTACACCTTGGCAGAGAGACAAAAAAGACAAAGATTACTGCACAGCCATCTATTCCTCAAGCACACACACATACTGGTTGGATTTGGCACGAGGGTGCGTGATGGTTCAGTATATACAGTTGTATTAACCAGAGATTTCACAAAAATGAAATGCACGGTTAATAATTGAAAGGACGAGAAACTGAACCATTGACTCACAGCTTGTGAGCTGTAAAGCCACGACAATGCACCAACCTCTTTACAGGCCATTCATATACCTTTCATACGTGTGACACATACAAAACCATTCACACCGCCAGCCGCGGTCCCAGCACATTACAACACTCACACCAGGAGACAGCGCCATTCAAGGGCCCATCACTTTCACACGCCCACATTCCTGACACAGCAACCACACCAGCTCACGGATTGCGTGGAGTGGCGTTTAGCTAGCAGTGTGTGTAATGACCAGTACCAAGTCACTACTCACACACCGCCAGCCAAGCACCCGTCCACGCACACCGCCAGTCCACACACACCGCCAGCCAAGCGCCAGTCCAAGCACACCGCCAGCCAAACGCCAGTCCACGCACACAGTCATCATTTTTTTTTAAACAAGAAAGAAAACACAAACCAATTGCAACTAAATACAAAACTATAACTACAAAAACAGCAGTAACTAAAGACAATTCTACATCTCTTACATGGATTTGTTTTTTGGGGCGTGGGAGGAATTACATCAGGAAAGTGATGCTCTTTCACTCTAGCCTCATCCTCCACCACTCCTACTCTAGGAACACTTGCCTGTTCCACAACAACAAGGCTGCCTATCACAGACTCCTGAAACTGAACAAAAGTCATCTTTGACAAAGGACAACACTTCTTGTACACAACAAAAGCATTGAAAGTTGCTAAATTGAAGAGATGAATGGCCAACTTCTTATACCAAATGTAAGCCTTACGAATAGCAGTGTAAGGTTCCAACCTCTGATCTACTCTATAAACACCACCCATGTGCTTATTGTAGTCTAAAATGCACACAGGTTTGCGCACTTCACCAAGCTGACCTCAAACAGTCACAGGTGAAGTACTCTCATGAATGGTAGTCAGCATGTACACATCCCTCCTGTCCACAAATTTCACAGTTAGCAGTTTCTCACTACGCACAGCACTGTCCCCTCTAAAGCTTTTTGCAAACAAGCTCTTTTGGGTAACCTTTACGGTTAGAACGGATTGTGCCACAAGCAATAGTGTCCACTTTGAACATTTTCTTAAACAATTGCACAACAGTGTAGAAGTTATCAAGGTACAAATGGTGGCCTCTGTTAAACAGTCCTCTAGCAAGATCCCACACAATTTTCTCTGAAACTCCAAAAGTGGACGGACAACCTGGGGGTCAGTAGTGGAATCCCTACCAGTGTACACCCGTAAATTAAAGACATATCCTGTCCTACTCTCAGACAGGATATACATCTTAATTCCATAACGTGCCCTCTTGCTAGGAATGTACTGCCTAAAAACCAAATGGCCCTTGAACAGAACCAAAGACTCAACAGATATTTCTTTGCCTGGAGTATAGATCTCTGAAAATCGATCTGCAAAGTGATTAAGAACATTCCGAATCTTAAAAAGACGGTCACAGTCATGGTGATCTTGTGGCAATGCCAAAGCATTATCAACAAAATGCAGCATCCGAAGCAAAAGTAAATACTGATCACGACTCATAATTGCAGGAAATATGGTCGTTGCCATCAAGGGACTGGTAGACCAATATGAAGCCAGGGACGGCTTCCTTATCAAGCCCATCAAAGCAGTCAAACCCAAAAACTTCATCTCATCCAGATTTGTGGGAGTCCATCAGGTAGCTCTGGAGCGGGGCCCAAGTCTGGCACTGTTGTCCCCTCAAAAACTGTTCAGCATACAGATTAGTCTGCTCAACAATCTCACCCAAAAATACATCTATGACAACTGAAAAAACTGTATAGGCAAAAAGATATCACAATCCACTCTACACCCTCCATCACCACTAAAGGCAGGCAGCACCGGCTGCACCATGTTTGGATCAACCCAGAGTCCAGCACTTCCAGTAGGAAGCCTAGCAGCCTCAGGCTGCAATCCAGAAGCCTCTTTCACCATCGTCACAGCAGTGTCGTCCTCGAATACAGACACTTCATCTGCACTGAGTGTATCTTCTTCATCCGATTATTCCATGTGGAGAGGAAACTCACTGCCTGAATCTTCCCCTCCCTCCTCTCCCTCAGACGCACTGTCAGTCTCATAATCATGCTCAGAGGAAGATTCAAGAAGCATACCAACCACCTGTTGAGCAGTCATTCTACGGCTAGCCATAATGCTTACTAATAAAGGTAACTTGTCAAACAAGTCAACAACAACGAACCCTTTGTAAAAAAAGAAATGAACAAAATGTTGCTTTATCACAAAGACCTATACACTCCAACACTATACCACTCACTTAACAGAAGCAGCTAGACTCACCATCACTTACTCTGCACAGACACTGTAAGGATCAAGAATATCCCACTAAAAAGAAAAGGAAAAGAAAATTACACATAAGACAATGCAAAACACATCGGAAAGAATTTCATGCTCAAACCACTAACAAAAAAATTCATTCATGCATGACAATAATACTCATTTGGAGTAAATACAACAAAAATGTTTCTTACCAAAAAAAATGCAAATACGCAAAACTGCAGAAAACCCACTGCCGAAACCGCAAACAGGAATCAAAAGCTTTACACCAGAATAAAAAGGAGAAATAAAACATTACAATCACATATGCACATAATGCACCAGTCCACACAATCCACCAGCCAAGCTAAGGGATAGGTGGGCCTAAGAGTATAAATAAAATATTCACCCCCGTAAAAGGGGAGCAACTCTTGCCCAAGAGGCCACCCAACACCAAAATTTAAAAAAACCCTGGTGTCTAGTGGCTTCTGCCCCCCTTGGGAGCAGATGGGCCTAAAAACATACTGCTGACCTGCCACCCAAAGAGGGCAGAAATGGCCACAATCATCCTCCCATGAAGGTGAGCGACCCTTGTTCAAGGGGCTGCTCCCCAACATCAAAAACAAAATCTCTGGTGGCCTAGTGGCCATACAAAAAAAAGAAATCAGCCGATCTGCCCTCCAGGGGGGCAGAAACGGCCAAATGAACGTTCCCCAAAGGATTAGATGATGTGGAGGGAGGGACGGGGGGGGGAGGCAGGGGAAGGGCTTCCCCTGCCTTCCCAGATGGGTCACCTTAATTACTTTCCTACAAATTACCAGAGTGCAGCTTCAAAACCAACCCAGGGTATAGAAAAGGTGGTGACTTGAGAGCTGCAAATTGCCATTAGGCACCTCATACTTTTGTTACCTCTATACCCTTTTGCAAAAGATGATTCTTCTCCAATATTAATGCTTCTGATCTGTGAGATAATATACTGGAAGGAATCGTACATAAAGTGTGAATGCCTTTGAAGTGAATCAGCCTGAAGGGGGTCTATGTAGTTACTAGAAAGAAAGCTCTGCATGGCTTTTGAAACAGTTAAAACCTGCAAGCTGTTGTGAGAAGTGAGGTAACCACTAGTCTTCCTCATGGCATCCTGGTGAACACACTTCAAATCCATTGTTCTACTTGTTCTTCCGAACCAAATTGGAACTTAAAGCAGTACGCTTTCCATCTGACTTCAACCTCTGATGTGAAACAGAGAAGTTTTCTAAATTGGCTTAGAGGGTCACTAGGGGCACAGAAGCTGCCCGCACTGAATGCTTCGCTTCTGAGCCCGCGCATCTGAAAACCAGCCAACTCGCCAAAGGGTTATACAGTACACATGCGCACACTTCTCCATAGCTGCCAAGGTTTCAGATTGCTATGTGTGACATTTTCATAATTTCAATGTAATCATGAGTGACATTTCAACAACTAGTGACACTTTCTCGTAGGCAAAATCATGCAATGAGGAAGAGGGAAACATATAAATATTAGAAATTACACCAATTTGAGCAACGAGAAACTCTAAGATCTTGAAACTGGTGCATATCAACTGATCTTTGCAAAATGCATTGTAACCATCTGTGCTACATTTTGGAGAGTCAAAACTGCTACTAGACAAGTAACTTTCCAGCAAGAGCTTTTACACCCTTAAGTTATGTCTAAGCACAGCACAGCACCCTCCCTCAGCTCAGCAGGTGCGCCTGAACCACAAGTAACTAGAGGATCTCTGTGGCAAAAGCATTAACCCGCTGAGCTATCTACATAAAGTACAGTTTGGTGATGTAAAAGTACACCTTTGTTGCAGGCATGTTACCCTCTGCACAGGCAGGAGCATTTCACTCTGCACCTGCAGAGTGTTAGAGAAAGATCAGAGCTGGCCAGATGTAATCTGTAACCAGTTCTGCTCAGTGAAGGTACACTGTCTTTCCATAAAGATAATGCAATTACACCCATTATGCAAGAAGCTATAGCTCTGCCCCGGCAACACAGCCACCAGCCACAATTCGAATCCTTTCCACGCTGAATCATAAATCAGAGAGCAATTTTGCCTGCCAACCAAAAGAATGCATGCTTCCGATCTAACACTTTCCAAGAAGAGACACAAAAGGCCCTTTGATATGCTTCCCAGCTATGCTGCATTAATTAGCCGTCAGCTGTAAGGCCTTTGTAACCACAACACGGTAAGGTTCAGGGGAAATTGTAAAATGGGCGCTCAAGGCTGCTATGAGCCGCACAAACAATTAGCCATTAATTAACCACATTTCCTCACTTACTAATTGAAGTGTGATGGCAAAGAACGTTTCCATACACCGACACAGCTTGTACGAGCATTAATTATTTATTTACCACAGCTGAGGAAACTATGACAGGAATTCAGAATACAAGCCGCACGCTTGCCGCCGAGGAAAAGTGAGCACTCCCCCAGTGACGTGTACTAAATACCTCGCCCACATTCCAACATGACGTGTGTGTGAGTGGCCAATCAGATTACAGCTACCCTTAGTGCAATCTGATTGGTAGTTCACTATTATCAATCTGCGGGATACAACATCTCCCTTTCATAACCAATTCACATTTCAAACTTAGTTAAGCAGAATAACCATTTTTTTACAGTATGGACATAAGGTGACTCAATATACAACAAAGTCTTTGTATATCCTTGGAAAACGCGAAATTCTCCCAGAAGATGTGCTAGTGCTCTCATTTTGACAATAACGCGACGCATCACTTTCAGGCATCTCACTAGTGCTGCGCTAGTCTTCAACATTTACATCACGCATTGACTGTGTTTCGCCTTGCGATGTATCATATCTCACATCCTCAGATGTAACATCAGAACTTGGCTGCATCAAAGTGCGAGAGATATCATTCTCTCTGACTGAATCATCATGCTCCATCTTCATCCCTTGCTTTGATCTTAACTCTTCCTCCTTTCCTCCAAAATTATACCATCCATTACTTTGATCGTTACCTGCATCCACTCTTCCTTCTTTGACAATTAGATCTTTCTGCAAGTCTTTAATTTTAATTACATCTGACTTGCGTCTCCATCCAAATTTTTGTAATAGCACTGCACTGTTCGACACGTCTATAACTTCTTGTGGCTCATAAAATTTTGACTCTCCTTTATACTTTACAAACGCTTTCTTGAGCAAAACCCAGTCACTAATGACGATGTCCTTTGCAATTGCTCTGTGAACTTTATCATGGTAAACCTTGGACTTGAGTTGTTGGTCTACAATCCTGTCCTTTACCTTAAGCTCAGAATCTTTCACCTCAGTTCCTTTCAATTCTTCATCCTTTTTCAAACTGAACTTCGGTGAAATAGATGAAATGCATTGTCTGCCTCTCATGAGAAAAATGGTGAATACCCCGTCACACTATTAGTTGTGGCGTTGTATGCTTTGACTCTTTCTCTAATGAACTCCTGAACTGGATAACCAGCTGCCAAAGCCATCTGTATACTTTCCTTCAAGAATCGGTTTACCCTTTCCACCTGACCATTAGATTTTGGCGAATAATTTGGTGTTTTTTCTTGCACAATCTCATTTTGTTTCAAAAAGTTCACCATTTTTCTGACACTAATTGTTTACCATTGTCCGATACCAATATTTTCGGTAAACCTTCCACAGCAAAACAAGCCTCCAAAAATGTAATTACACCCTCAGAGTCAATTTTAGATACAAATTTGAAATAGATCCATTTGCTATAATAATTGCTCAAAACAATCAAAAATTGTGAATCATTTTCTAAAACATGTAATGGACCAGCAAAATCAATAGCCACTTTAACCCATGGTGCATTTGGAATTTGTTCTAATTGCATTTCTTGCACCCGCGTCTTCCAATGCTTGTCTGATCTAAGACAAATTACACAATTTTCAACAAACATGTTGACATCAGTATCTAACCCCGGCCACCAATAATGCTCCTTTAACAACTTTTTTGTCATAGTGGATCCCAAATGGCTTTTGTGTGCTTGTTCAATCAGTTTCCTTCTAATTTTTGTTGGTGGAACTAATGCATCTCCCCTTAAGACAAAACCATTGTCAATACATAGCTCATTTGCAACCTGAAAATATGTCTTGAGATCTGAAGACAGATTTCTGATTGGTGGCCAATTGTTTGCAATATAGTTCTTCACTTTTAATAACACTGGATCGTTATCAATGTTTTCCAACCACTCTGCCTTACTTCCCCCTTTTAAATCATCGTCTACATCTTTTATGCAAGACACAACCCATTCTGTGTTTTCATCCACTCTTGGTTCAGTAATATTCAAAGGTAACCTGGACAAACAGTCTGCTCTTACATTGCTCTTACCTGCAATATGACTTATGGTAAATGTGTATTCCTGCAGCTTAGCCAATAGTCTTACCAACCTGGCAGACAAATTTCCATTTCCTCTACCGTATCCATCCATTAAAAATGTTAAAGGCTTATGATCCGTTATAAGCTCAAATTGCTTTCCCCACAAATACATTTTTAGCTTTTCTACTGCCCACACACATGCAAGTGCTTCCCTTTCTATAGTGCTATAGTGCACCTCTGCTTCCTGTAATCGTCTTGAAATGAAAGCTGTAGTGTGTGAATTTCCTTTTACCTTTTGTGTGAAAACTGCACCAACTCGCATCGACTGTAATAATGTTGATTCCTTCTGGATCATACGGTTTTAATGATGGTGCATTTACAATTGCTTGTTTGACTTTTTTGAAAAGCATCATTCTGACTTGCAGACCATGAAAATTTTTCTCCTTTGCGCAGAAGTATGCGCAATGGTTCAACGACTTCAGAATAATTCTCAATAAATCTTGAATAGTATTCACTTAACCCTAAAAAAGATTTTAAGGAATCCTTATCCTGTGGTACAGGTGCATCTTTTATGGCTTTCACTAAATCCAATTTTGGTTTAATTCCATCTCCCCCAATAATGTGGCCTAAATATTCGATTTCTGTCTGTAAAATCTTGCATTTCTCTTTTGAAACTGTCATCCCTCTTTCATTTAGCCTACTCAATACTAAATCAAGTATTTTGTTATGCTCCTCATTGGTGCTTGCATGAATGAGAATATCGTCTTGGAATTTCTGTACTCCATCGACACCCTCTAAAATGCATTCCATCAGTTTTTGAAACACGCTTGACGATGATGCCAAACCAAATGGTAATCTTTTAAACCTATACGCTCCTAATGGTGTGATGAATGTAGTGTAATCTTTTGAACTTTCAGACAACTTGACCTGGTGATATGCCGACTTGAGGTCTATGAGTGAAAAATATCGGGACCCATTAGTTGCTGCTAAAATTTCTTGAACCCCAGGCAAAGGGTAACAATCCACCACAATATTTTTATTCAAAGACCTCAAGTCAGCACACAAACGGACCTCACCATTTTTTTTTTTAATTAAAACAATGGCAGAAACCCATTCTGCCGAATCTGTTTGTTCAATAACCTCTTCCTTGACTAACTTATCTAGCACTTTTTTCAAATCTGTTTTTACCGACAAAGGAATTGCTCTTACCTTATGTTTAATTGGAATGGCTCCTTTCTTAATTTTGATGTGGTGTTCAAACGCATTTACGCAACCTATTCTGTCTTCAAACAACGATGAATATTTGTTCAGCACCATATCTACATTTTCTGGATTGAATACTGAATTGGAATTAGAAATTGAGCACACCCAATTATCATCTAAAACAATAGGATCACTTGCTCCAGGTTTCAAAATAATTCCCAAACGAGCTAAATCCTTCCAACCGACTATATTCCTACCTCGTTCTGCAACATAAACCTTTGTAGTGACAGTTCTTCCTTTGACTTCTAAATCATCATGGAAATACCCCAACATGTTGATGTCAAATTCTCCAAATGCCTTTGGGTTAACATCAGAAGCCAAAAGATCTACTTGTGGCCAATATTGCTCATATTTTTGGTCAGAAACAATCGTTATTGGTGACCCTGAATCTGCCATTATGTTTAACTCAACAGTTCCAATGTGTGCAATACCCAGAGGACCTTTTATAGATTGGTAATCATCACCCAACGTTAGAATTATGTTTGAACATATATCCTCATCAAAATCTTCCACAGCATTGACTTTTACTTTAGAAAACTTTTGCGCCCTGGAATTATGACATACTCCCGCAAAATGCCCTACCTTAAAACACTTTGTGCACTTCTTTCCCTGTGCCGGGCATCCCGTGTAATCTGCCTTGTGATTTTTCGAACCACACCTAAAACATACAAATGTGTTACTTTCTGAATTAGACACCAACTTACCCCTCCTGTCTGCAACATTTATAACTTTCTTATTTCCCTGCAGATAATACACATTAGTCTTGGTACCATTTTCTGCAGAAAGAACTTTAGAACTTTCTAGAGATCGTTCAATTCCCTTTCCAATATCAATAGTTTCCTCTAGAGTTGGGTTTTTACATGCCAATAACCTTTCTTGTATTTTCTTTTCAAAACAATGGAACACAAATTGGTCGCGAATATACACATCAACCATATCATTAAAGTCACACTTAGTAGCCAAAACTCTCAAACTCGCAATGTATTCTTCAATTGTTTCGTTTTCAGATTGTTTGCGCATAGCAAATCTATGTCTGCCAATCATAATATTTGGCTCTTCACCAAATTGTTTTTCCAATTTTTTTGTAGCTTCCTGGAACTCATCAAGCGGAATAAACTGACCTGGTTGAGCCTCATATTCTGGCAAACTGTCGAAAATGTCTTGCCCCGCTGCGCCTAGCAATCCGAACATAATTGCTTTTTTCCTTTCTGGCTCGTATTTTTTACCGTCAATGGCCACCAAGTAGTTCTCAAATGCCCTGAACCAATTTTTCCACCTCATAACTGGTTTTCCTGGCTCACTCAAAAATGCAGCTGGCGCACTGATATTTGAATTGCTCGCCATGTTATTCACGTATTAATTTAATTTTCTGAAATATAAAACTGTCTTGTAATTTAATTTCCTTTAAATAGTCTCATTTGAACTGAAGTAAAATAGTAAAATATTATTCCTGCTTAAACTAGAGAAATACAGTACGTTTTAAACTTTTTTTTTTCTTTCATTAATCCTTAACGATCGATTTAGAACACTTTGCTCACCTCACATAAGACCTAAGTATAACACGGGCTCTTCACGTTCACTCAGCAATACTTTAAAAAAAAAAATCAAAATGGCGTCACGTAACGCGTACACGACGCGCTCAATTACGTCACCTTAGATGTGAACCAGCTGATGTTGAACTGTCAACAGCCAAGGAACAATACGGCAGTTGAAATTGACAGTTGAATACCGTTACGAATCCAACCACCCGATTCACGTAGAATTTCAACAACACTCCTCACGCAGATGATGCCTGACAAAACAAATAATAGTGCCGACTTCAATTTTTTGTAGATTACTACGTAAATGAATGTCATACGGTAACTTACCTTAACGATTAATTCTGTGGGCCGAACACATGCCGTCTTTCGTTTTCCTCATAAAACTGCCAGTAGCCGCGCTACGAACAAGTAGAATACAGGACAATTACTAACGATTTACATGCACCTTTTTGACATGATATCGTCACTTGCCTGAAATAAACTTTCGAAGACCTCCTTTTTCAAACGAAGTCCACCCGATTCTTCCTTGAATGAAACCGGATCCCGAACTCGTCGCCAATTGAAGTGTGACGGCAAAGAACGTTTCCATACACCGACACAGCTTGTACGAGCATTAATTATTTATTTACCACAGCTGAGGAAACTATGACAGGAATTCAGAATACAAGCCGCACGCTTGCCGCCGAGGAAAAGTGAGCACTCCCCCAGTGATGTGTACTAAATACCTCGCCCACATTCCAACATGACGTGTGTGTGAGTGGCCAATCAGATTACAGCTACCCTTAGTGCAATCTGATTGGTAGTTCACTATTATCAATCTGCGGGATACAACACTAATGAACGCTGCTCGTTTGTTTATAAAATGGGTTTGCTGCAAGAACTCTACACTGAGCATCAGCGCCTTCTACCACTGCGCAGTTGGTGCAGGCCGGAAATCCATAGAGAAGCTGATGGTTACTTTAAAAAAAACAAAAAAAAACAAGCATTCTTGCTGCACAATCGTGCCCCATGCGCGATTGTGCATTAAGAATGCTTGAAAAAGACATTGGAGGATGCCTTTTTAAAATCCCCCCCACCCTCCCCGAGGACAAACTCACCACTTGTTCGCTGGACGCACTGGAAGCAAATGTCATCCATCGCGTCCGGTTTCATGTAATGACGCCAGCGCGCAAGGCGCGCTGACGTCATTACATGATGTGGTGGGGTAAAGCGGAAGGGCTTCCCCGTTGATTGCAGGTGGGGACAGCTTTAGGGGCGGCACACGGGGGGAGCGCCAGCGCTTCCCCTGTGGGTGCTAGGATGGCCAGGAGCCGTCTGACGCCCGCCGTCCGACGGCCAACGTGTCGTCGGACGGCTCCCGGCCGTCTGACGTATGGAAAGGGTTAAAGGTTCTATAAAATAATTGAACACAAAAGTGAATGGATCTGACCTGTCTTAAAGGCATCTGTGAATTTTCTTTGGCTTGGGATTGGGAAGCATTGAAAATGCACAGGAGGGATGCTTAGGTCTGTTCTTGAGTAGATTTGATGATGAAAAAAGGAAGGCTGCCATTTTCAGAGAAGGTTGCTTTGAGAGAGTTCAGGATATTGATCCATGTACAAAGCTATATTGAAGGAAGTCCATTTGATGTTGAGGCTATGGGGAGGTCTGTTTACCTGTACCCATAAAGCAGCATTGCTATCAAAGAAATGCTTTTTCTTTACAGATGATGAAATGCCTTCACACAAGTTACGAAACAATCAAAGCAGTAATTGGTACTTATCAATCAAAATCACAATCAGCTGAAATGACCAATCACAGTGTTAAAGAGCTCCCACAAAGCCATATCTAAGAATGGATTCTTTCCACTTTTCAAAATTAAGAACCTTACTCAAAATGACATTGAAGCACCTTTAAATCCAAACTGTTGCCTGAGTCTTTCTATAATGAGGGAAAGAAGAGGCTTGTTAGGCTTAATATATACAAGAGTGAAAAGAGCCCTCTGCACCTTTAAGAAGTCCAGAGGTTCCAGTCCCATGATGCCTTGACTGGCAGGTTTGTCTTAGAGTCATTGCCTGGCTCATGAGAATGGGAACGTAGAACACGTGGGTGCTTTTCCTCAAATGAAAATCAAAGCAAAGACGCTTATGGCAGATGGCCTGGCCTGCTCCAAACATTTATAAGTCACCCCTCAACCTCCATCACAATCTAAGACTGTCACTATTTTCAGAGACACAAGGTTCAATCTCCTTAATCATCGTACCACCCTGAACAACAAATGTACTCTTACCATCAAAGGTGTGGCCAGTCAAGCACAGTCAGCTAACTTATCTAGATAACCACTGTCCAACCCTTGGCAATGACTCCTTATTTCTGCCCCTCACCTGCTCTGTACTCCACTTGGATAGGGGGTTATTTTACTCAACATGTAAAAAGAGTGGCCACCGACATACTCCAAATACTTACTGAACTGTGCAGGGAGACATTGTCATAGCTAAATAATGGAGCAATAGAATCTTTACTCCATCATCAAAGGGGAAAAAAGGAATCGGTTCAGGGGCCTTCCATATATGGAAGACTTGTGCCAGAAGAAATTCAGGTGCAATATAGATCTTTGTTTCACCAACAAATGCATCAGGACAGATAGCTCTCCATTAGATTTAACCTCAACTCACTAAAGGATACATGATGTGTTCAGTAGACCTACAGGATGTACATTCCTCCGCTTTCCAGAAGCACAGATAGGTTTTGTGATTTGTGGTCAAGAAGCGCAGTGCCAGTGACCAGTACTACCCAGTGGTGGCCGGCACAGATTAAGGGTAAGGGGCGGGACGGGAGTAAGGGGTTTTAAAAAAGAATTTAAAAAACTTTCCTGATGCCGCGTCTCTTTTTCGTCTCCGTCTCTCCCCTGGGGCCGGTACAAGAAGCATCCAGGCTTCCCTGAGCCAATCCTAATGCTGCAATGCAGCGTTGTGATTGGTAGGCACCCAGGCTCCCTTGAGCCAATCATGCTGCTGCAATGCAGTGTTGTGATTGGTCTGAGCGATGTGGTTTGGCACTCAGCCAGGGAATGGGAGCCTGGGCATTTTCTCCACGCAGGCACGCACTACTCCTCCCCTACTCCTCTGTCATCAAAGCAGCCCCGCCAGCAAACCTGCAGCAGCAGGAAAATCCAAGATAAGAACCTTGAGTTTCTTTTACTGCTTCAAAGTAGTCGGGTGACGCTCCTCTGCCTTATCGGAGGAGCCGCCTCTGGTGCTACCCATTTGGTTGACAGTCTACATTGAGGATTTTTTCAGAATGTATGCCACGTGTAGCAGCCCACCTTTGTTGTCAAAGGGTCTTTGTATTCCCTTACTTGGACTTGACAGCAGTACAAGCCCAGACCTACCCAGAGTGACTAGGAGCGACTCTGGATACAAACCAAAGAGCAGTGTTTCCTTCGGAAGACCGTGTTATCCATTTCAGATAAATGCCATCAGCTCCGGAAAACTACAAGCCCGATAACACCAGATTTCCTTAATTCTGGTGCCAATGACCTCTTGAATTAGGGTTATCCCAATTTAAGGGGTTGCGTTTGAGACCTCAGAAGCAATGTGTAGAAGATCAGTAGACACAGAAAAAGGGTTATTGGGGTGACACACAAGAGTTTATGCAAGTGGCTTTGTAATCACTCTCCTGGATTTCCAGTTTTTTACAAGAGGTGTCTTTTCAGAAAACGTCCTTCCCAAACAATACTGATGTATGCCTCTGTTAGCCTGGGAAGCTCATATTTGCAGTTTATCTTTGCCAGGCTGCAAAGATAAACCATGATTACATCAACATCCGGGAACATAGTGCAAGTCATCTAGCCTTTCATAGAATAGGAGCCATGCAATACAGTTTTGGTCATGGGTATTGCTGTATCCCTTTCCCTCAACCCTCTGAGTCCGTCATTGCTGTTAAAGTTGCAGAGTTCCCAAGCAACTATAATTAGGATTGCCCCTGAATGGCTCGGGCACTGTTGGTTCTCAGACCTGCTACAAATGTCTTTAAAACCTCACAAGAGCCTGCCATGCAAACCAAACCTATTGTTCAGATTACAGGCCCAACTATTCAATCCAAACACAAAATCATTGACTTTTGTAGCATGGATCCTGATATCAGACATGATGAACATTGAAATGTACCTGTTTGTTGTATGGTCTCCCTAAAGGAAGCTAAGAGGTTTGCACATAGATCCTTGTATGCCTTCAAATGGAAGAGATTGTATTTATGATGCCCACATAAACATTATAATCTTGTGTAAAGAAGTGATTCTGCCATATTTACACACATATTTATGTTTAGGCTATTTGTATAATGCAAAACTAGCCAAAATGCAGCAGAGCTCTATCCAGGGTGAAATGCAAGCATAACGAGTGATGATCGAGGTAGCTGGATTGTAGCTTGTTATTGTAATGTGATGTAGTGCGCTATAAGAGGTGCATGTTCAATTCTTTCCTAAATTGGGGCAGCATTGAGCCAGTCCTGAGGTTTACAGGATGGTTGTTCCAGATCCTAAGTGCATAGTAAAAGGACTGTTGCCTTGTCTTATTTTTTACACTACTTAGTCCCCAGTCTAATGGTGTCCTAGCTGTGGGTGTGCAGAAAGCCACAAGAGATGGTGAGCTTGTCTGCAAGGCCATGATTGCATTATAAATAATGCAGCCGATTTTGTAGATGGTGCAGGCTGGCAAGGGGAGCCAACGGAGTTCCAGCATGATGGGGGTTCATATTTCTTCAGGCAAAAGTGCTGAGAAGTACTGCAGTGTTAAGAGGTACCAGTGTAAAGTCTAGGAGGCCATGGAGCAGAGTTTTGCGACCATCTAAATGCAAGAATACAAGGACTTGAATAGAAGTTCTGAAGTCACTTTCTTTAGAAAAGAGAGCTGGTTCCGGGCTATTGTCTTCGTTTTTTTGGCAGTGTTCCTTGAGGATGAGGTTGTCCTCCAGGGTGAATCCTAGTGGCTTTCAATAAAGGTTTGAATTCAAAGTCGTCAAGGTTCAAGTCATTTAAGTATGTGGGTACTATTTGTTTGTTGTTCTTGGCAAATAAGAGGAATTCTGTCTTAGTTAGGTTGAGCACCAGGCAAGAGCTCAACATGTAGGTTTGGATGAGGTGCAGGCAATGTTAGAGGCATTGGATATCTGGAGCAGAGCTGACTTTCGAAGACTGTACAGTCTTTTATTCTAATAGGGAAGAAAGTAGGACCTCACTTTCCTTCTTATGCAAGATGGTACAGGCTGGCAAGGGGAGCCAATGGAGTTCCAGTAGGATGGAGTTCATATTTCTTCAGACCATTGATGAGTAGTGCTGCAGTGTTAAGCGGTGCCAGTGGGAAGTCTGGGAGGCCATGGAGCAGGGTTTTGCCACCATCCTGATGCAAGAAACAAGGACTTGAATAGTAGTTCTGAAGTTACGTTCTTTAGAAAAGAGAGCTGGATCCGGGCTGCGCTCTTTGGCAGTGTTTTGCTTGTTCCTTGAGGGAGAGGTTGGACTCCAGGGTGAATCCTAGTGGCTTTCAGTAAAAGTTTGGATTCAAAGTTGTCAAGGTTCAGGTTTTTGAAGTAGGTGTGTACTATTTATTGTTTGTTGTTGTAGGAAAGTAGGATCTGCTTTTATGGTTACTCTCACTTTTTGCCTGGTGCTAAGCCTTTATCGACTAGTCTGATTGGGATCCTGCTAATCAGGACCCCCGTCTATCTGCTTTCTCACTTAAATTGTTATGTTCAGTACATAGGTACATCCCAGATTGGATACCGGGGTACCCTTATCAGTCCCGAGTATATGGTACCTCACAGGTCTCCCATGGGCTGAAGCATGCATTATACCACCCATGGGAGACAATACAAAATGGAACTACAGGCCTGCCACTGCAGCCTGTGTAAGCCGGTTCTAGCACCACTTACTAAAGATATAGGTTTCCTATTTCTATGGTCACTGCACTTTAAACCTATAAGTCACCTCTAAAGCAGGCCTTTACAATCCTGAAGGCTTGGTGCTTGGCCTAAGTGTGAGCACCCCGTCAGCCTACGGAGTCCATTCTCCCGGGTTTTAAGTGAAGCAGCCATATACCATATAGAGGGACACTGTAATTATGCAATGACCATCTCGAAATCGGCTGCAACGAATCCTATCATATCCCCACACCGTAAACGGTGTGGGAGGTATGATTCCAAGCACTGGAAGAGCCCTGCAATAGGCTCAGTGCTCCCGGTACCAGTCTTCTAGACCCAGACAGCACAAAATGGTTGCTGCCGACCAGAGACACGATTCTGCCCTCCTGCTGCTGAGCCAAGCTCAAGCAGGGGAAAGCAGAATAGGCATCCACCTCCCAGACAGGATTTAGTGTATTGGGTCGGGTCCGCCTGCCAGCGCCGCTCAGTCTGCATGCAGAGCCATTGGCTCCCGCTCTCGCGTAAAACTGGACAAAGGACATTGGCGTAACCTCCCCCAGTCCAGACCCTCCCCTGGGAGGGTCCCCTGAATCGTCCTAACCCTTTCCTTAGGGTACTTAAGGTTTCACCTGGGTGTAGATCACTAGATTCGTTGTGGGACACGATTCAATTCAGACACCACTTCAACTTCTACCATCTGGGCACTCTGGACTTCATTTGGGCTCGACTTTGTCCCTCTTTCAGTCTGCTGCATCATCTATGCACCATACAGGAACCTTCCAAGACCTGTGGGCATCCAAGACATTTGAAGGAATCTCCCTTGAAGTGAAGGAGTTACTTCCCTGCATCTGTAGACACCGCAACCCAACTAACCGATCTGCTGATTCAGAGCTCCTACAGACTCCAAAAGGTTCTGCAACACTGGTGGTGGTTCTCCACAGCTCACGAGGCCTGCCCTGTCCTCTCACCAAGTTTGAGGCCAGTATCCCTTGTGGGAGCTGCAGGAAACGAACCCCTGTGCACTGCGTCGACTTGCTGTTGCAAAGGCTTGTTGGCTTCCTTCCACCAACATCTTCAGGCTCTAACCTCAAGCATCTCCAGTGGCAAGAATCTGTCCACACCGCATTGCTTGCACCGTGGTCTGCATCTTTAGGTGAGCTGCTCGAGGTCCTCTTGCGACTCCAGTGCCTCTGGCCTGTGGGTCCTGTTGATGATCACATTTGTTTCTTTTGGGCTCCCATGATTGCTCGGGGCCTTCCCTGACTCCCCTGCTTGTGGTGAGTCCCCTGGACCTTGCTGGTCCTGACATTGCACCTTCGACTTCTGCATTGTTAGCATTTGCCAAGGCTTGTTGTGCTCCCGCCAGACACGGACCGCTCAGCACTCGACAGCCGACGTGGGACAGCTCGTGCATGGCTCCTGGTCTTCCTCAGTGTCGCCTGGTCCTCACAGCTCAGTAGTCAAGTTGCTCATCAACTCTCCTCCAACTCCCAACATTGGTAGGCATTCGTCTTCCAGATCTTCTGGTCACCCCCGAGTGACATAGACTGTCCCCTCTGCTTGCAGGTACCTCTCAACTAGAATCCACCTTTGGATTCCACCTGACACTTTCTCCTTCAGCAGCAGCCCTTTCCTGAAATCCTCTATCTGGTTCAACTGCGATTTCCGACACTACTTCACACCTATGCACCTGGCTTTCCTGGTTTAGGTAATGTGGGTACTAGGGTATTCACAGGTGGTGTGGCTCCCCAACCTTTTGTCTTCTATTGGGTTTCTTCAGGGTCCACTGGGAAGGTTCCTTCATTTTTTAAATTCCAACGCGACTTACACGTTGATTTGTACGGAGCACGCAGTCGTGTTCCCACACTGCACATGCTCTCTGGGGTTCCTAGTCACTCACCTTGGGTGGTTACTTGGGACCCCAGCACCTCTACGTCCTCTCGACATTGGCTTGACCCGAGTTGTGGTTCTTATACCACTTTTAGTAAATGGTTTGGTCCCACCCCCCCCACCCCGCCTCCACTGTGTATTTCATGCTATTTACTTGATTTCTATGCAAAGTATTGTGTTCATTGTGCATATCTCCAGATATTAGATATTTGTATGTGTTAGAGAGTATAATATAATAAATACATATTTTCATGAATACCTTGTGGTTTTTTTTTACTTAATCTATACATATAAGATTGCATTCTGGTAAAACAAGCTGCATTACACTCCTTCTGGACTAAGCCTGACGGCTGCTCTCCACTGCTACCACTTAGAGAGCTTTCTAAGGTTGTCTAAGACCTCTTAAATCACCATAAGGGTTGTCTGGACTGTTGCATGGTGCACACTAACATTAGTACCAGGCCAGCCGCTCACAGTTCTTGACAAATAAGAGGAATTCTGTCTTAGTTAGGTTGAGCACCAGGCAGGAGCTGGACATGTAGGTTCGGATGAGGTGCAGGCAATGTTTGAGGCATTGGATATCTGGAGCAGAGTTGACTTTCGAACACTATACAGTCTTCTATTCTAATAGGGTAGAAAAGAGGACTTATCTTTCTTTCTTACCCAAAGTGGTGTGTTTCTGAAATTTATATTAAACAAGCTATTACCATTTCATTCTTTTTCAGTACTCCACCTATGCTTGCTGAACGCACTCTGCATTCTGTAAATGGAAGAAGATATTTGGCCTTCTGCCTTGAAAAAACAAGTTAATAAGGAAGTCCGATAAATTTTATGTTAAGTTTGGTACAATAAAAATAGACTTAGCAACCTGAAAGTAATGGATTTCATGTTGGATTTTTTGGGGCATTTCCAAATATTATCACTTGCCAAATAGACCCCTGCCAGAATGGCCCAAGTCCTATTCCATAAGGGGAAGAGCAACTACTACAGCCTGCTTTACAAATATTCTAGTTGCTGAAATTTGTTGGGCAACCATTTGGAAATCTGTTCACACCTATACAAGAATATTATCTTGATTCTGACGTAAGAACTATAGTACTAGTGTAGGTCCAGCCACCCTTAAGAATCTTTTGATCCTCCTTAAAATGTATAAGAGTGTGTAAGGCGTGGTACGCTTTTTCCATAATAGCCGAGAATTTGTGAATAGTAAGAATTTGCTGCCTACTGTTTGCTAATTTTTGGGACTTTGATGCCGAAACAGAACTATAAGTAAGTAAACATTCGATCTCCACAATATGTGTGGTATTAATTCATCACAATGTCCTTGAACTTGAAAAATATTGGGTTCTAAGATGCAAAGAAGAAAGTTGAGTGGGTTCTGACTAGGACACCTTCAAAGATCTGATTGATTTTTCCTGTAGTTCTATCAAGTAGGGGTCGTTCATCTAATCATTTTGTCCTTCATTGCATTCTGTTACTTTTGTTAACGTGCTTTTATTATACAAACATAATTACAAGTTAGCAAATGCAAACAAAGAGCAGTATAGGCATCTTAAGATTTTACAACAATTCTGCTTGCAGTACAGTAAGAATGGATGGAATCCCATTTTTGTCAGAAGAAAGATGACCGGAATGATGACGTCTCAAAGAACAATTTCTGTCTCTAGTCCATAACTTGATGCTACCATGCAAGGTTTTTCATTCCAGAAACCCTCAAGGAAGTGGTTTATCAAGAAACAGGGCTACACATCACCAAATTCGAAGATCCTTTCACCCTGTAATATTATACAGCTCTAATGTAGCAGAGCATTGCTTGACAAATATGCACACCTGAAAACAAGTGAAATAGCATCAAAGCCCTATAATGTGGAAAGATAGCGCAAAACATAACAACCCCTATGTGGTTGAGCAATAAACAGCTCTACTCAGCAGAAGGAAGCAAATGCCGCAGGTTTTTGGCAAACACATTCTTGCACATAATACCTCACACAAATTCTAAATATATTTGAGCCGGCCCCTAGCCAATAAATTAATAAGCAATAGGTCATCCAACAAAACACATTTATCAACAGGCCGCTTTTACTCTTGTTGCAAAGAATCACATAGGGTGAGAAGATTCCAAAAGTACTTCAGGACCATAAAGATGGTGGTAGTGTGCTTTTCAAACTTAACATAACGATGTATTACCTCTAAAATCAGGTACCTTCAAGGTTGAGGTCCCTCGCTAGAGAATTACAGACACACTTGACCAACTTCTGTTAATGAGCATTCAGATCACAGTTGTACAAATACTTCAACTTCAGAACTCTTAAATGGACAAACTCAAATATTTAAATATGGGTTAACTAGGTGAAAGATGGATCGGGGAATGTTGTTCTCCAAAACACAGTTCAGCATCTTGTAACCCTGAGGAAAGTAAAATGTGCTAGTGGCTTACCCTTCTCTATGAGTCATGCTCTGGGTACTGCAAACCAGACATAGAATCTCTTATATAACCAGGTGATGTAGCAGAGCCCCACCACATCCCAGAATTGATAAACTCACAAATAATGGTACGTTTTAGCATTAAAATTCACTATGTGCTATTCTTGTGTGAATCAGTAGAACAAGAATCATCATCATAATAATCATCTCAGCAATCAACAAATAATTGTGAAAGTTAGATACACCACAAACATTATACATCACACCTTCCTAACCTATAAGTATAATTCCACAACTCTATTTAGTTGATTCACAGCTTATGTATTTGTTTAAAATCTAAAATAACCTATGATAAATCATATAAAGCCCCTTGCACAGCTTTCTATAAGTAGGCCCCAAATCGTAATCTTGATTTTAAGCCTCTCTCAAGCATCCAGTTTTCCTGCTTGCATAGCCCCAATTGCTAAGCTCTTTTATACTATTGTAATGCTTTAAGGACTATGGAGTGAGTGGTAGCGGACCTCATCCTGTCCTGCATTTGGTATGCTGAACAGAAAACAATGCTTCTATTGGTTTATTAGGATGGGTATAGGAGGTACTATGTTGTATATTTCTGATTTTGTCTGCCAGAACTTAAGCAGAGTTTGTGTGTACATATCTAGCATACATGCTGCAGAGAATGGAATATTCCTTTTCTTGCTATTATGAAGTGAGCAGTAGAAAGTGTATGGCAATATAGCACATACAAACTGATAGCCAGTATAAGAAACGAGGTTCTCTCTCAGGGGATCTCCATTGATAATTATAAGTTTTGAATAGTCCCACATGCATGTGGGGATCCTGGAGCACATATTTATAATATATACTCTTAAGTGTAGATATTCGCCTTTTTTCAGTAAGGCCCGGATAAGCACTTTAGTTATTAAATGTTTTGCAGCCTATAAATCAGGCTATATTGGCTAATTGTTTTAATTTGCATTTAAAATATGGTTAATATATAGTTAAAAAATCTGGAAAAATTGGTTGGGAGTGCTTTATTTGTCCTTACAAATCTCATTCACAAACCTTCTTTAAAGGAAAATGGTCAGGAAGGAAGAGGACCATGTAGACTTATAGGCTGCAACTCTCCAGATATGAAAAGTCTGTGCTTGTATCGCCTCACAGCCCACCAATATCCCATCATACCCAGTGGGTGGTAGTTACCTGAGTTCTGTTTTCCGGCTCCTGGTGACAAGATTTTGGAGCCCTGAGCTCAGCCTTTTTTGGATTTTTTCTTCAAAGATTTCTCTCTGAAATATTCATCACTTTTATACGATGGTTTTCAACATTTCCAGTGTTTTTCTGTCATTTTCTGACAGGAAAGTTATTTTGTTAGTCAAATAAATTGCCATTTTTATTTGACAAATGACCCGCCACTGGCAGAAAGCAGACCAGATCAGCTCTTTATGATGTGTGTATCATCTGCCTCCCTGACAGATGTCAACACTGCACGACCTTTTCTACATGTACTCTGAGTGACAGGGAGAAGATTTGACATCTTGGAACAGAATAGCGGCGGTGGGACGTCGCGTGAGCGAGGAGACGGTCAGTCCTCTACCAGGGCTCTTTCACCTTCCTCTGAGGACTCCAGAAGAGGGAGATCCAAAAAGAGAAAAACATTTTCAAAAACATCGTACCAGGTCAATATGGATGTCGAGACAAGGTGCAATGCCTACATGCTCACCATCGAGAGCTCGATTGATGTAGAGTAGAGACGACATTCAACGTCAAAAAGTCTTTCGGAGTTGAGACAGAGAAAAATTGACAATGAGAAGTTTGTCCATGTTGAGGCATTCTAGATCTGTGGAAAGAGTTAAAAAGTTGAGACCAAGAAGTCTCCACCTCTGACTCGGAATATTCCAAGACGTACGTCCCGTTGTCACCCATCCTTCTTCCAGACTCTCTTCCACCTCTGCCAGCTCCTTTAGTGCATATTACATTATTTTCATCTCCTCCTCCGACAAAGACAATTTGAGGCTCCTTTTCCAATGAGTCCTCTTACTTTTTTTTTTTTTACCGGATTTCTAAAGCGCATGGCTGCCCGTGAGCGTCCCAGCGCTGAACAAGTACAGGTGGAATCAAGAGGGGAAGCTCACGGGAACAGCCAGGTCTTCAGAGATTTGCGGAATGTCAGAAGGTTGGGTTGTGCGCGGAGGTCAGAGGGGAGGGAGTTCCACAGTTTGGAAGCGTTGTATGAAAAACGTCGACCTCCTGAACGTGCTCTGTTGATCTTAGGCGGCAGAGTGTGGTGGGCATTAGAGGATCGGAGGGGTTTGGAGGTGGTGTAGGGAGTCACCAGGTCTTTGAGGATAGGGGGTGCTTTTCCATTGAGAATTTTGTGCGTTAGACAGAGTGCCTTAAACTGCACTCTTTCCACGACGGGTAGCCAGTGCAGCGCTCTGATGGCTGGTTTGGCCGAACAGCGACTCTTAGTGTTGGTCAGAATCCTAGCGGCCGCATTCTGCACTACCTGTAATTTAGTTGTAACTTTCCGCAGTGCGCCCAGGTACAGTGCGTTTCCGTAATCCAGCCTTGACAAAATGAGGCCCTGGATCAGAAGTTTCCTTGATTGGAAAGGGAGCAGTGGTAGGATTTTCCGGGTGGAGCGCAGGAGACCAAAGCAGACTCCAGCCGTTTTTCTAGCTTGGGTATGCATGGTGAGATTTTGGTCTAGCCATAGACCGAGGCTTTTAATCTCGGTTTTGGGAGTTGGGGGCTTGCCCATGCATGGGGGCCAGAGAGAGTCTGGATGAAAGTGGGTCTGATTCCCCATCACCAGAATCTCCGTCTTGTCGCCGTTAAGCTTCAAGTGAGATCTGTCCATCCAGCTGACTATGTCTCTCAGGCAGGAGTAGAGGTCGATGGTGGGATTTTCCTGCTGAGTAAGAGAGACAACCAGCTGCGTGTCATCTGCGTACGTCAGGAGTTTGATCCCATATGGGGTGACTATCTTTTCCAGGGGGGACATATATACGTTGAAGAGCGTGGGGCTCAAAGAAGAGCCCTGTGGCACTCCGCAACGTATAGGGGTCTCTTTAGATGTGTAATTGCCCTCTATCACCTGGAATGAACGGTCCTGAAGGAACGATTTCAGCCAAGACAGGGCAGTGCCTGTGATCCCAAGATCTTTCAGTCGCTGGGCCAGGATCTGGTGGTTGACCGTGTCGAAGGCCGCGCTCAGGTCCAGGAGGATCACTGCCACTGATCCTCCTGCATCCATGATCTTCCTGGCCTCCTCGACCACCGTCACCATCGCAGTTTCAGTGCCCTGGCCCGGGCGAAAGCCTGTCTGTGAAGATTTGAGTAGTTCGTTAATTTCGAGGTAGTTAGACAGCTGGGAATTGATGAATTTTTCTGTTATCTTGCTGATACACGGGAGAAGAGAGATCGGCCTGAAGTTGGATAGGTTGAGGGGATCTAAATTAGGTTTTTTAAGTAGGGCCCTAACCTTCGCCTTCTTCCAGCTAGGGGGTACCAATCCGTTTGTCAGAGAGGCATTGATCACGTTTACCATTGGTGCGAGAATGGTAGGTGCTACCTGCTTTAAAATTTTTACTGGGGCGGGGTCCGACGGTGAGCCACTTTTAAGTGAATGGAGGATGGGGGACAGAATGTCCGGGCTTATGGGGGCGAGTATGTCAAGTCCCGTGTTGAGGTTGTTGACCTGCATTACGGACAGCGATCAGGGGTCCATAGGGGAGAGGGGCGGAAGTTGCTGTAGAATATTTTGTATCTTTTGATCAAAGAACGTAGCCAACTTATCACAGTGGTTGTCCGAAGGATCAATCGAGCCTGTGGGTTCTGGTGTTTTTAGAAGTTGTTTTACGATTTGGAAAGTCTCCCTAGATGAGCAAGATGCCGCACTGATTTTCTCTTGGAAAAAAGCGGTTTGGGCAATTTTCAGGGCTTTTTTATAGTTAAGAATGGACAATCTATAGTCCTTCTTGCTATTAGGGTCGAAGTCTTTCCGCCACACTCTTTCAGCCCTTTTACAGAGCATCTTCAGATGGCGAGTCTCCTGGGTGAACCATGGGGAGGAAGTTTTTTTACGGGAGGTCAAATATGGTTTTTTAGGAAGGATCGTGTTGAGAGAGTTTTCAATCCAAGAGGAAAACTCCATATCTGCTGTAACAGGGTCTATTTCATGGTTTGGTTTAAAGAGTTCCAAAACCTGCTTCCATTTATCGATGTCTAGTTTGGCCCAAGGACGCGTCGGTTTGCCGGGGGGATTGTTGGGAGGAGAGATATTAGGGATCTCCCACCTAAAGGGGATGAGCAGGTGATTCGACCATGGCAGGGGGATTGGGGCATTAGTTTTAAGATCGTCAATATTGCATATGATGGGGTCGAGTAAATGTCCAAGCATATGCGTAGGTTGGTCGCTCTGAAGATGGAGATGAAGAGCAGCCAGGTCTGTAAGTAGTTCTGATGCGGTATTGTCATCGCTGTTGTCGATATGGATATTAAGATCCCCTAAAATTATCATGTTGGATAAAGTGCTAGACATGGCCGTAGAAAATTCCAGGAGGGAGCTACAGAATTGGCCCAGAGGCCCTGGTGGGAGGTAGATGAGGACTCCTGACAGGGAGTTACATGGGGACAGTTGAATGCTAAAGTGTACATTTTCACAATCCAATAGGGGACTATCGTGAAATCTACATGGAAATTGGTCCTTGTGGATAATAGCAATCCCTCCTCCCCTTCCCTTCGCTCGGTCCAAGTGTTGCAGGAGGTAGCCCTGAGGTAGCGCCTGTACAATATCGTAGTCTGAGTCTGGGGTGAGCCATGTTTCAGTGAGAAACAGAATCTCAAGTTGCTCCTCATCTAGTAGCATATGGATTTCCTGCGCATGTTTGGGCAGAGATCTGCAATTTAACAAAGCCATTTTAGTGATTGTCAGGGGTGCTTGGTTCTTCAAAGCAGGAGTAAGTTTGAATGGGCAATGAGGGCAGTGGGCACACGAGCTCTCACCTTTAAGGATATTAGTACAGGAAGGCTGTAGGGACTGGTTCAGTTGGAGCAGGGAGTCTCTGGAGTATGACAGCCTTACTTGAGTAGAGAGGTCCAGAGTCCCTGGCCCTAGGCTCGTCCTGGCACGGACGGGCGCAGACGGGCTTGCCTTAGGCGCGCCTTTGGCGCACTGACGGCGCGCCCGCTGCGCTCGTCCGCTGCGCTTCCGCCAAAGGCACATATTTATTAGTAGGGGAAGGGTGCTGATGGGGGGTGTGGCCTCGAAGGGGCGTGGCCTCGGTGCACGCCGTCAATGGCGTCGGTCAATGTTTGTTTTTGACAGAGTCCGCGATCAGCGATAAGATCCGCTGTGCGGGTTGCCAAAGTAAGGGTTCCAGCCCTAGGAACTGCCCAAGATGAGGTAGGTTTTTAAAAGCACAATCAAATAACAAGTGACACTCAAATGTTTAAAATATACGAGTCCGCTCCCGGCTTCCGCCTCAGTAGTACAGTTCTTCCCCTTGAAGATCAAGGTCTGCTCAATCCAGGTCTTGCCATAGTTTGAGAGCATGAGCGCCTTTGAGAGATCGTCATTGGCACTCTCAAGCTGCTCCTCTTGGTGCAGCTCATCATTATCGTCCGAGGACCAGATCCAAATCTAGGTCCCAATCAAGACACAGATCATTTTATTCAACCTCTTCCTCCAGTACTGGAAGATACTCACTGACCAGGGTCTCTCCAGTTGATGACATCAGCACCTTCCAAGAGGTGCTTGTACAAGGAGCTACAAAACGGAACATTCCATTACCTGCTCCATCAACAACAACATTGGTTATTTTTTAAACTCATCACCAACGTGCAACATCAAGACCCCTCCTATGTTTAGTTCTGGGTTAATTAGAACCAGCCAGAGAACTGGTCCTTACGCCAGCTGCAGCCAAAGCAGCCCCATCTAGGCTTCAGAAAAAATGCAAGCCTCCCGAGCAGGTTCAGATATTCCTATGATCAGATCCTCCACCTCCTCATTCCATTGTTATTTTGACTGCAAATAAAGTACATTTTACTGCTGCTTCACCCACAGGTCTACCAGACAAGGAGAGTTAGAAACAGGATTCTGTGGTGTGCAAGGTATGTGGCACAGGTGCCACAACCATGAAAGCAGTAAGTGCATCTGCCCTGAAAGGCACGTTTGAGCTCCTTTCAGTAGTGTATTGAAGATCTCCCAAGAGACCGCAGAGAGGACTGCCTCGAAGTTGTAAATAAGGGTATGATCATCTTGAACCAGGTGATTAGCACTGCTGCTGGTTCATCTTTACTGGCAGTCCACGGCTACTGTCAGGGTTTGGCCATTAGATGACATTTTTAGCTATGTCTTAAAGCCCTCAAGCCAGAATCTCTACAGAGGATACTTACTCTTCCTTTCTCAGACAGATGGGAGTCATACAGATTACGAAATGACTCGAATGAAGTCGGAGATGGAGACCTTAAATGCGGTTGGTCTGGAGAAATGCAAGAAACAATGAAAACATCCTTACAAACCTTATTCAACCCCCTCAATGGTTGCAAGGGCACCACTTATAGCAGCAGCAAAGACCTTTCCAGCAGCACCAAAGGTGTCAACCTAAGGGAAGAGCTGGCCACCTACCTCCCCAAGCAAGAAAGCCTTCTACAGCCTCCAAACAATGAGTCTCTTCTACCCCTTCTTCCGTTACCAACTCTGATAAGGGGAAATATTTCACAATATCTAACAGATTGAAAATCCATCACAGACGATGCCTGGGTACTGAATATTGTACAGAATGGTTATTGTCTCAGATTTGCCAGCCCTCGACCACATATTCCACCAAAATCATCTAATCAATCAACATCTGTAAATGCTGAGATCAGAAGTAAACATCCTTCTGCAGAAGCATGCAGTGGAGCTCTTTCCTCATAACCAACGGGGATCTATGATTTATTCCTGTTATTATGTGGTGTTAGAAATGGGATTTCTTGTTGGCTAGGGCTTGCGCCAAAGCCAGGCAGAAACCACCACTCTAGTCAGGGCTGGGGAGTTACACGCCAAAGATAACCCCTGCTCACCCCCTTGGTAGCTTGGCACGAGCAGTCAGGCTTATCCCGGAGGCAATGTGTAAAGCGTTTGCGCGTGCACCCAGCAACAACAGCCAAGGCCCACCACAAAAGAAACTCCACACAAGGTATTATATAAAATTAGCCTTTGTATTATACCAAAACACATTAGATAATATTCACACAATTTACACTGTGCCAACTGGCACTGGGCAGAATTTTACAAGAGACTATTTACACGGGACAGGGCCACATGGACCACTGTCAGAATCAGCACAAATCACCAATTGTACATGTAGAACATATACTCACTGTAGCACAAATTATCACTGTAGAGCACAACCAGTAACTACTGGCGCAATAATGACCTCAGCGTCATCACACTAGCATCAGGTATAAAACCTATCCTGCATCCATCACAGGTGCATAAACACATTATGCAATTTCTCAGTAGTCTAACACATTAGACCTAACCATCTAAGTATAACTACTCTAGGGGCATACATCACACAGGGAAGTATTATCTCCCTAACATCAACCTAAACAGGTGAAACAACCTCTAATCATAGAAGATCACATTTAGAGGAATAACACAGGGTGCGTAAAACATACTACATGAATTACATTTCCTAGCACCACATCACATTAGGGTCCAGGTTACGCCAGAACCTAAACGTAGCAGCTGCCCACTACTTGCTGGGCAGCTGGGGACAAGAACATGGCCTAAACTCTGCAGCTGGCACTAAGTGCTACGCAGCTAGGGAAGGCAAATAGGAGGTATGGGCTCTCAATGGCCCCTGAAACAATATCCAATACGTTGGAGCCACCTAGTCTCGACACACACCATGTCCCCCAGTACTGGGGAGCGCACTGGCGCTCGAACTAATCATGCCAACACGCTGGAGCCCCTGGGCTCTGAAAACATACACATGTCCCCAAGCGTGGGAGCCTTTCTGGCACTGGCAGAATAATGCCCCCACAAGCTTTCGAGCCACTCAGGCTCTAAATATACGTATGCCCGTGGGAGCCACGAAGGCTCGAGAAACAACTGTGCCCCACGCTGGAGCCACGTAGGCTCTGAACCTCTCTTATGCCCACGTTGGAGCCATCTGGGGCTCTAAAGCACTCGTGCCCCCATGGGAGCGGAGGGGCACTTCAACAAACATGCCCACCTCGTTGGAGCGGCCCGCTGCCAGACGGGGCCGCTCTGACTCTGCCTCTCCCCACCCGGACTCCCTTGCACACTCACCGGCAGGGGGGGGGCGGAGGCAGGACTCGGTCTCCGGGCTCCTCACGGCGGGGTAGGCTCCCGCCTGCAGGTCGACATCTGCTGGGCCGATGATGGAAGCTGAGCACACAACGCTCCGACTTCTCCCTGGCTGCGGGGCTCTCTTTCACCGGCGGAGGCGGGGTAGGCTCCCGCACTTCGTCCGGACTCCTGGCCCCTTGGTCACGGCATCTCTGGGGGATGACTTCTCGGCGATTCCGTGGGCGCGGGGCTTCCCTCGGAAAGCGGAAGTCCCGCCCCACCTCAGGCAGCCCGCTACCTGACTTCCGGTTCTCCCCAGCCGCGGCGGTGACTTCCACTTAGCGACTTCTCCGTGCGCGGTGGGCTCCCGCCGCAGAAAGCAATCTATCAGCGGGGTGGGCACCCGCAGTCCGACTTGCGCACAGCAGGCAAATACGCGGGGTGGGCACCCGCGTCAATTACGGCGACGTCGCGGGGTGGGCTCCCGCTTGCAACCAAAATAAATTAAATAAGCGGGGTGGGCACCCGCCAATGAGCACCACAGTGCAGGGTGGGCACCCGCTCGAGATCAAGCAAACAGCAGGGGAATCCCTACACCTTACAGCTTCGCGCTGTAGGCCCTCAGCAGTAGACAAGCGCTCCCAGGCACTGCGGCCCCAAAGTCCAGGGAAAGTCGGTTTAGGATGCAGGGGGGCAAAGGCTGGGCCCAGGGGCCAGCTCACAGGGTCCTCCAGCAGGGAGGCAGTCCCCAGTGGCGGTCTCTCCTGGCGCCCAGCAGCAGCAGCAGGCCCCCCTCTAATTAGGATCAGAAGAAGCACAAAGTCCTTGAAGTCCATCAAGCATCCAGGAAACAGAAACAAAAAGGTCCCACAAAGTCCATCAGGCATCCAGGGGCTGGGCAGGGCCCAGGGAGGCAAGCCTTCCCCTGGGCCCCAGCAGCAGCACGCCCCTGGTTGTTTCAAGTTAAGCACAAGAACATTTTACATGGGGTCACAGCCCCTTTTTATACACAGGTTCCTTTGTCTCCAAAGGTGCAGGGAAGGGGCGAACCAGATGCAACTGGTTCCTGAGCACTTTGTTCTGCTCAGCCCCTCTCCTTATTCGCAGAACAGGCCAGGGTCATCAGTCGCACCACAGGGGGCGGAGCCAGCATTGTGTGGGGAAAGCCCAGCCCTATTCAGGTCCCAGGTGTACTCCTCCCACTCATCAACATGCAGCTCTCTCCACCCACCACTGGGGCAGACCCATCCTGACTCCTGGGGCCAGGCACACCAGCCAATCACACGCCAGGCAGTCACTGCACATTTATGCCAGTGTCTAGAAGTGGCACTTCTCCACTAGCTACTGTAACGCCGCACACATCATCGCGCAGCATTCACTCTCACGAGTTCGCACATACCAAACTCGACCCTGCACTCCCCATGCATCAGGAACTACCATGGGCATACAGATCCCCCATGCATTCCTATGGGAGGGCAGGTCAGTCTCACTAAATCATACACAGAGCGCATGCACTTTCCACTGGGACACAGTGTGAAAGCGCCTAGAGGCCTAAAACCACTAGTACACCACAGGAAAAAGGCTAGGATAATGCAAAAAGTTCTAGGGGTGAACTTGCCAGAAGGGCCAAGTCCAACACAACCCCCTTCCAGCCAAAACGCAGGGCAGACCAATCACCACCGTGATGGTCTTCCCTGCTTGGGGCGATAGAACACGGACGCATGCCCGCACTGCAGGGACACCCTCCGGTTCTACGCCATTCTGAATCAACGTGGTTCCATCTGAAAAAACAACCGAAAAAAAACTCAGGCCCAACTAGGCTACCCCACTGGTACTACCTAGTTGTCCATGGCCAGGACCAGGCCCTAGGCCACTCAGATACCACTGGTCCTTGCCTAACCCAGAGTGGGGGGTAGTAACCCCTGGCATACAAGCCGTTCTCCACTCTCCCTCTCAGTGTAGTTCCCAACTACCACTGATCCTTCAACCTAGGGTCCGTACCCTCAGGCTGACCAGAAGTCACGGGCAAGAATGCCCCACCCTACCTCTACTTCTGGGGTTCTGCACCCTCCCAGGGAAGCACCCACCAGAACACAACTCTCCCACCAGTTCAGGACCTCTCTCCACCAACTGGTCTACCACCTGGGATCCACGGGGTCAGAGGCGAGGACTCCCTTCCTCTGCACCCCCTTCCACTGTAGAGCAGGGTCTCTTCACGTACGATGAGCCCCACCTGCCCTCAGGACTACAGCTGCCCTTACGTTCAGATCCGGAAACACCGACTACTGGCTCCCCAACCGAGGGACGTACCCTTTGGACAGGTGCCTGGCGAACCAGGACTTAACTAGGGTGACACATAACTAATGGGTCGTGTGACAGTCTGCCTGGCGCTGATCTCACTACCTCCTGTCCATCTGACAGTGCGTGCAGACCCCCCAGGACAGAAGTGGCGACACCACGGTCACTCAGTGGCGACTCAGCCCTCCCGGCTGGTCCCTGACCTACTGGTTCCCACTGGGGAATCCCTCCACCTCTCACCCCTCCCTCTGGACTTCCGCACCCTCCCAACTGGAGCGGTACCGCCAGACACTAGGACTGCTGGAGCTCTGATTACAGACACTCCACGTCCTTTAGACACTGGGAGATTCTACACAAGTTGAAGTACACACACAGTTCCTTACTCCTTTCTTGGACAGTCAGGCAACCACTGCAGGCCACTTCCCCCAGTTTCAGGGATAGCCTCTCCTAAGTTTCATCTGGTTCCTCTACCCAACAAAAGCTTCTCCTTGTTTCCTAAAGTGATCACTCCCAAATGCCTTTTCCGATCCTAGAACACGGGAAGAACCTCCACAAATGACCTATTGGTACAGCCTAGGCCCCCGACCTGATGTTCCCTAACGAAACCATCCAGGCCCTGAGACTGGGTTTCGGGCACCTGGAGACATGCAGTCCCACCCACTCCTCCTCCGCAGAGTCAGGACGTGAGCCCCTACACCGAGACCTAGCTGGGCTACTCTGAACCTCTTCCACCACGCTGGGCTGGAAGACACCTCAGCCACTCCTTTTGGAATCACTCCCCAATGCAAGCTCCCTATCCCAGAGAACTCACACCAAAGTATTCAGCAAGCTCCTTATTTCAGAGAACTCACACCATTCATCCACACACACACCCCCCAGACTGGTAAGACAGTTTCTACCGCCCTTGATTTCTCAACCTGACCACCATGTGACACAGGTACCATTACCCCGGGAACTGGGAATGGGAATACATGCACTGGACACACATCTGCTGCCACCACTGGATCCTACCCTTACTGGTGAATCCAGAAACACATTTCCACAGAAATGACACTTAAAACAACTTAGAACAATAATCCCTTTCCATGTGACTATCTAAATGCAGAGTTTTGTAGTGCAGCCAGCCGTCGCTGTGGTACTGGGTAAACGCAAGTCCTAATCCCACCGCTGCCACCAATGTTAGAAATGGGATTTCTGGTTGGCTAGGGCTTGCGCCAAAGCCAGGCAGAAACCACCACTCTAGTCAGGGCTGGGGAGTTACATGCCAAAGATAACCCCTGCTCACCCCCTTGGTAGCTTGGCACGAGCAGTCAGACTTATCCCGGAGGCAATATGTAAAGCGTTTGCGCGCGCACCCAGCAACAACACCCAAGGCCCACCACAAAAGAAACTCCACACAAGGTATTATATAAAAATAGCCTTTGTATTATACCAAAACACATTAGATAATATTCACACAATTTACACTGTGCCAACTGGCACTGGGCAGAATTTTGCAAGGGACTATTTACACGGGACAGGGCCACATGGACCACTGTCAGAATCAGCACAAATCACCAATTGTACATATAGGACATATACTCACTGTAGCACAAATTATCACTGTAGAGCACAACCAGTAACTACTGGCACAATAATGACCTCAGCGTCATCACACTAGCATCAGGTATAAAACCTATCCTGCATCCATCACAGGGGCATAAACACATTATGCAATTTCTCAGTAGTCTAACGCATTAGACCTAACCACCTAAGTATAACTACTGTAGGGGCGTACATCACACAGGGAAGTATTATCTCCCTAACATCAACCTAAACAGGTGAAACAACCTCTAATCATAGAAGATCACATTTAGAGGAATAACACAGGGTGCGTAAAACATACTACATGAATTACATTTCCTAGCACCACATCACATTAGGGTCCAGGTTACATCAGAACCTAAACGTAGCAGCTGCCCACTACTTGCTGGGCAGCTGGGGACAAGAACAGGGCCTAAACGCTGCAGCTGGCACTAAGTGCTGTGCAGCTGGGGAAGGCAAATAGGAGGCATAGGCTCTCAATGGCCCCTGAAACAATATCCAAAACGTTGGAGCCACCTAGTCTCGACACACACCATGTCTCCCAGTACTGGGGAGCGCCCTGGCGCTCGAACTAATCATGCCAACACGCTGGAGCCCCCTGGGCTCTGAAAACATACACATGTCCCCAAGCGTTGGAGCCTTTCTGGCCCTGGCAGAATAATGCCCCCACAAGCGTTGGAGCCACTCAGGCTCTAAATATACGTATGCCCGTGGGAGCCACGCAGGCTCGAGAAACAACTGTGCCCCACGCTGGAGCCACGTAGGCTCTGAACCTCTCTTATGCCCACATTGGAGCCATCTGGGGCTCTAAAGCACTCGTGCCCCCGTGGGAGCGGAGGGGCACTTCAACAAACATGCCCGCCTCGTTGGAGCGGCCCGCTGCCAGACGGGCCGCTCTGACTCTGCCTCTCCCCACCCGGACTCCCTTGCACACTCACCGGCTGGGGGGGAGGCGGAGGCAGGACTCGGTCTCCGGGCTCCTCACGGCGGGGTAGGCTCCCGCCTGCAGGTCGACTTCTGCTGGGCCGATGATGGAAGCGGAGCACACAACGCTCCAACTTCTCCCTGGCTGCGGGGCTCTCTTTCACCGACGGAGGCGGGGTAGGCTCCCGCCCTTCGTCCGGACTCCTGGCCCCTTGGTCACGGCATCTCTGGGGGATGACATCTCAGCGATTCCGTGGGCGCGGGGCTTCCCTCGGAAAGCGGAAGTCCCGCCCCACCTCAGGCAGCCCATTACCTGACTTCCGGTTCTCCCCGGCCGCGGCGGTGACTTCCACTTAGCGACTTCTCCGTGCGGGGTGGGCTCCCGCCGCAGAAAGCAATCTATCAGCGAGGTGGGCACCCGCAGTCCGACTTGCGCACAGCAGGCAAATACGCGGGGTGGGCACCCGCGTCAATCACGGCGACGTCGCGGGGTGGGCTCCCGCTTGCAACCAAAATAAATTAAATAAGCGGGGTTGGCACCCGCCAACGAGCACCACCGTGCGGGGTGGGCACCCGCTCGAGATCAAGCAAACAGCGGGGGAATCCCTACACCTTACAGCTTCGCGCTGTAGGCCCTCAGCAGTAGAAAAGCGCTCCCAGGCGCTGCGGCCCCAAAGTCCAGGGAAAGTCGGTTTAGGATGCAGGGGGGAAAAGGCTGGGCCCAGGGGCCAGCTCACAGGGTCCTCCAGCAGGGAGGCAGTCCCCAGTGGCGGTCTCTCCTGGCACCCAGCAGCAGCAGCAGCAGGCCCTCCTCTAATTAGGATCAGAAGAAGCACAAAATCCTTGAAGTCCATCAAGCATCCAGGAAACAGAAACAAAAGGTCCCACAAAGTCCATCAGGCATCCAGGGGCTGGGCAGGGCCCAGGGAGGCATGCCTTCCCCTGGGCCCCAGCAGCAGCACGCCCCTGGTTGTTTCAAGTTAAGCACAAGAACATTTTACATGGGGTCACAGCCCCTTTTTATACACAGGTTCCTTTGTCTCCAAAGGTGTAGGGAAGGGGCGAACCAGATGCAACTGGTTCCTGAGCACTTTGTTTTGCTCCGTCCCTCTCCCTATTCACAGAACAGGCCAGGGTCATCAGTCGCACCACAGGGGGCGGAGCCAGCATTGTGTGGGGAAAGCCCAGCCCTATTCAGGTCCCAGGAGTACTCCTCCCACTCATCAACATGCAGCTCTCTCCACCCACCACTGGGGCAGACCCATCCTGACTCCTGGGGCCAGGCACACCAGCCAATCACACGCCAAGCAGTCACTGCACATTTATGCCAGTGTCTAGAAGTGGCACTTCTACACTAGCTACTGTAACGCCGCACACATCATCGCGCAGCATTCACTCTCACGAGTTCGCACATACGAAACTCGACCCTGCACTCCCCACGCATCAGGAACTACCATGGGCACACAGATCCCCCATGCATTCCTATGGGAGGGCAGGTCAGTCTCACTAAATCATACACAGAGCGCACGCGCTTTCCACTGGGACACAGTGTGAAAGCGCCTAGAGGCCTAAAACCACTAGTACAACACAGGAAAAAGGCTAGGATAATGCAAAAAGTTCTAGGGGTGAACTTGCCAGAAGGGCCAAGTCCAACATATGGTGAAAAAGGAAGGTCCCAAAAACAAATTCACACCCATATTAGATCTTAAAGTCGCAAACAGATGGATAAGGAGAAAAAAGCTCAAAATGCTAGCATTATATCAAATGTAATTGGTAAATCCATCAAGGAGACTGGCTCTGTTACATAAATCCTCAGGATGCATACTTTCTGATCAAGAAAACATAACAAATTCCTGAGATTTGTTTTAGTTCACAATCGCTATCAGTGCAAAGTCCTTTCTTTTGGCCTTAAATTAGCCCGCTGAACTTTTCCAAAGTGTGTGGCAGTGGTCGCTGCACATCTTAGGAAACTCAGACTAATTAGTCTAACCAATTCTAGACGAATGGCTTATCAAGGCGTCAATGCAACAACTAGCAAAGGTTCATTATCGAATAACTGTCTACTCTCAATCGACTAGGACTTCATGTCAATCACAAGAAATGGACTTAATCACCAGTCCAGTCACTGCATTATCTTAGAGCAACTATCGACACCTTAAAAGAAAAATGGTTTCCTTCGGAGGTGAAACTTATCCATATGTCTGAAATGTCAATCTCTCATGAAAGCCTGTCATCCAACGGTGAGAAAAGTGTCATCTCTCCTAGGCACGATGGCATCTTGCATATTTCTGATACCAAATGCCCATCTCCATGAGCCCACTACCGGAATATCTGAAGGGCCACTGGAGTCAATACTCAGGCAACTGGGAAGACAAGATCGCACTTCATCTAAGCGAGGCAATCCCTCAAATGGTGGTTCAAGAAATAAAATCAACTTCAAGGGATGCCTTGTCATCAGGATGTTCTATCTCAAACAATAGTGATAGAGGCCTCTCTATTAGGTTGGGAAGCACACATGGGTCACCTACAAATTCAAGAAACATGGTCCACAAAGGAAGTTACTTATCATATTAACCTCCCGGAACTACGAGCTGTTCGTTTGGCATTGGAGTCTTTCCTACCGTCCTTCAACATGAAATCCCCACTTGTTCAGACAGACCATACAACAGCAATGCACTATCTGAACAAGCAAGGGGAAGCAAGGTCCAGGGCCTTGCCACTAAAAGGCCAAACAATATGGAATTGGTTGCTAGACAGAAACCTTAGAATCACTGCAACCCATGTTCTGGGGGTACAGAATATTCAAGCAGACTCCCTGAGCAGGATTCTTCAAGAAAATCATGAATGGATTCTACACGACAACATCGTTCAAAACATCTTCATGCGGGGTTTTCCTCAGAGATTTATTCACAACCACAGAAAACAAAAAATGCCCTAACTTCACCTTGAGGTACTACCAACCAGGGACATTGGGGAAAACCCAGGAAATCGACAGGTCTGGCACATTTCTCTACACTTTTCCTTTGATTCCCCTATTTCTATCCGTATTTATATAGCTGTCTTACTCGAAGACCAGAATGGTTTTGATAGCTCCAGAGTTGCCCTGACAATGATGGTTCACAGACCTTCTCCACATATCAGGGTGTACACACATGAAGCTGCCATACTGTCTCATGAAATTTGGAGGTCAGATGGTTCCTGCCAATCTCTCCTCTTTGAGTTTGGCAGCACTGCTTCTCAGCTTGTACAATAGGGACATTTAAATCTACTTTTTTTTAAAGAAAGGGAGCAGCCCTAGTATCCAAGGGACAGGGTGCCGAATATAGTAACAATATAGCAAAAAAGTTTTCCCTTGGAATCAACTATCAAACAATAAACCACATTCAACCATAATATAAATCACTTTCGTAGATGTGTAGTTTAGCAAACCCAACATATACTTATAAACACAAAATCACAGTATAATATAAAAGTCACGTGCATTTATTCAATATATGTCATCAATGATCACTAATACAGTACTTTAAAAATATATATATATATATACAAAATTCCTAAAAACAATTCATATAATAGGTCAATCAACAAAAAGAGACAGTAAAAAGTGTCATATTAAAAATCATCAACAAAACATTAATTCTATTGAATTTATATCGAAGTCATGTCATTCTTTCTGACTTAATAGTTCCTCGAATTTAACACCACAGGAGCTTTGACGCGTTTCGGTGTGCTAACAAATTTTGCACCACCTTCATCAGGACCTTTCACAATAATTGTCTCTTAATGGAGAATAGCACAAAGTAATGTGTGCCTGTGTTGAAATAAAATACATATATCAAATATTATGTATTCAATATATCTCTCTATCCACAGAGCCATATAAAAACTTACTCTAAGAAAAAAAAAATTAAACATATACAAACAAAAATAATATTTTATCCACAGTGCTAAAACCTTTCTAAAATTTCTAAAACTCCCTAACCACATTACATGCTTTTTATAATTATTGTCGGGTTCTCCAGAGATTATCACAACTCGATTCATACCACTATATAAAGGACACTAAGTCCAAGAACACTCAACCAATTGGAAATGACATTCAATTAATTGGAGTAGACATTCAGTTATCCAACTCCTATGTTCCGGATCTGAACGTATCCGATATGTTGTTATCGTCAGACCTCTAGGTAGACAAGTCTCTCATATTATTGTTATTGGTTAAACATCTAACAGTAAATGTAATAAACCAAGTGTGTGTGCACATACCTCACTAAAAATGAACACAGAGGACAGAACTTAGTATCTGTGTGGTTTCCATATGTAGAAATAAGAATGACAAACTAGTTGAACCAATTCGAGCACAATATATGTAATGCTAGACATGTTACTGATTTGCCTCTGTTCCCCACTTGATTCAGTTCAAGTGCATGCTTACGGCAACTTCACCACTCATGGAGGATGGAATCCGTGCTAAATAACACCCGAACCTATCATCACAATGGTAAGGTGCAATAAGACCCTATGAGAAAAATGTATATATATATATATATATTACAGAAAAAAACATAGGTTTCAGGCACGTTATAGTTAGGAATTAGCATTTAAAAAACCTCAGAAATTCACTGAAAAAACCATAGGTTTCAGGAGCGTTATAGTTAGCTGGACTTTTCACTTGTACAAAACCATTGAAATTCCCCCGTTATAGTTAGTTCAGCTAACTATAACTCGCGCGCCCGCAATGCACTGCTGATGACGTCACATATTACATCACTCATGACATGGTCAGTGACATCACTCATGACATCACTGATGACATCTCAAATGACATCACTGATGACATCATCCAGTGAATGTGTGTTTTTCTGAAAATTAAATATGTTTTATATATGTATATCTCAAGGTCGATGGAAGAATAAATGGGTATATAAGTGTCTAAATGGATGATTTGTTTTTGAAAAATTGATTGTGTAACTGACTGATTAAGTCTATCATAGTGAATACATGGCTTAGTGAGTAATGTTTAAATATGTAAATATCTGTATCAGTCTCTCACTTTGTGTATAAGTGGCTGCATGGGTTGGTGAGTAGCTACATGGGTGTCTATATAGGTTATATAGGTTATTAGTTGGTTTTTTGAGTATCAGTCTGAGTGTCTGCATGGTTCGGTGGGGGGTATTACGTAGTGCATAGGTGCATGAATGAGTGACTCACTGTTTGTATGTGTTGAAGACAGCATGTGTGCAGGACTGTATGGGTGGATGAGTGTGTGTATGGGTGTGTTAGTGAGTGAATGACTGTATCAATAGTGTCTTTATGAGTAACTACATATGTTTTAAACTAGTATATGTGACTATTGGTGTATATAAGTGATTATATGTGAGAGTGAGAGATTGAAAGAGTTCCTGTATGAATAAGTATGTGTTTCTATAAGTGATTGTTTAAAAGACTAAGTGTATGTAAGTTTCCGTAAAAGTAAGTGTGGTGGTGTGTGTATAACTGTATATGCAAGTAAATGTATGTTTGATTCTTTATTAGCATGAGTGACTATGTGGATGAGTGGCATTGTGTAACAGGATGTATAGGTGTATGAGTACATATGATGAGTGAGTACATGTATGAGTGACTGTATAGGACTGTTGGTGAATGAGTGGATGTGTATGTGGATCATAGAATTACTGAAGAGGTTGTTGTAACTGGTATTGGTATGTCCAATGTTTTGAACATTTTGGTCTCTATTTTTGAATGTGTGTATCAAAGGTTATATTAGGGTGAGAGGAGGTCTGCCACTCTATCACAAGGATGATGTCATCAGTGATGTCATCAGTGATGTCATCAGTGATGTCATTTGAGATGTCATCAGTGATGTCATGAGTGATGTCACTGACCATGTCATGAGTGATGTAATATGTGACGTCATCAGCAGTGCATTGCGGGCGCGCGAGTTATAGTTAGCTGAACTAACTATAACGGGGGAATTTCAATGGTTTTGTACAAGTGAAAAGTCCAGCTAACTATAACGCCCCTGAAACCTATGGTTTTTTCAGTGAATTTCTGAGGTTTTTTAAATGCTAATTCCTAACTATAACGTGCCTGAAACCTATGTTTTTTGCTGTGAATTTCAAAGGTTTTTTAAATGCTAATTTCTAACTATGCCTACAGAGCTAGGACATGTGAAGAAAGAAGAAAAAATGCACAGAAAGAAAAAAAAGACGTGCAGAAAGAAGCAACAGAAGTCCTCAAAGACGAAGAAAAGTGCAGGAAGAAGGATAACGTGCAGAAAGAACAAAAAGAAGAGCAGAAAGAAGCCTTGTTGCAAAATCATCCTGTACCCTCAACTTTTTCAGACGGATACTGGTGGTAACTGAGTCTGACTAACCAGTCCTAGAGCCAGTGCTATGTTAAAAGACACTTAGAATACAGTGAAAACACCTACATACACTAGGGAACATTATGCGTTTGGGTCCCCCTGTGATTAGCATGACCTCCTCTGTAAGCCCCTAGTATATAATAGGGCAGGGGGATTAAAACTACCTCTTAAAACGGGCCACAGGGCGTTTTTGCACACGTTAACTCAGGCCCCGTTCCCTCCCTTCACCACTGTGTAAACACGCCCTGTGTCCGTTTTTAGTTGGGAGATTAAGTTAATTTGAATCCTGAGGGTCCCTAGGGTCCAACTAGCCCACTAGGTACCTCCAGTAAGTGCCACAGAGCTGCGTTGCAGAGAGGTGTAAAAAGTGGCACGGCCTGGACCACCTCTCTGCAATGCAGCTCAGTGGCGCTTAATGGAAGCACTTGGTGGGCTAGTTAGCCCCCAGGGGCCCTCAGGAATGAAGGGAAATTATATCCCCAATTTAAAACGTGCCATAGTGCGTGTTTGCAGACGTCACCTCAGGCCCCGTCCCCTCCCTTCACCACTGTGTAAACGCGCCCTGTGGCTGTTCTAAGTTGAGAGATTAAGTCCCCTTGAATCCTAAGGGTCCATAGGGTCAAACTAGACCACTAGGTTCCTCCAGTAAGCGCCACAGAGCTGCGTTTCAGAGAGTTGTAAAAAGGGGCTTGGCCTCAGAACACCTGTCTGCAGCACAGCTCCCCGGCGCATACTGGAGATGCCTGTTGGGCTAGTTGGCCCTCAGGGACCCTCAGTATTGAAGAGGAATTAATTCCTCAACTTACAACTCGCCAGGGGGCGCGTTTGCAGAGTACTGCAAGGAGGGGGCGTGGCCTCCGGCACGATGCCAGTCTTTTATTTATTTTATTTTTTTAAGAAGGGGGGCTGTGTGGTTCCCCTTCTTATTCTAATTTATTGGCCCTGATGACCCCATCCCCCAGGGCCTGTCTCCTAATTATATTTTTTTGAGAAAAAACATTTGGAAGGGTGCCGCGAGGCCCCCTCCCAAGGCCTTAATCGGCCCCAGGGACCCCAATCCCCAGGGCCGGCCACTGTTTTTTATTATTTAAAAAAAAATATATATTTATAGACACACCTAGGACATGCTGGACAAACCGTACGTACCTATCACCATGACGATTTGCGTGATATTCATTAAAAGGCGACTATGCATACAATGAATCCACGTGGAATGTATTTCCACCACTAGTGAAGCTCTGACATGTCTGATGCCCTACCGTGCCTAATCCCTGTAGACACCCTTGTCGTTTTTTTATACAAACATGGGTAGCTATTGACGGGCACATTTAATACACACGCACACCAAGCCATTCAAAGGGGATTCGACAAAAATTCGACCAAAACTATGCAAGAAACCCCCCTCACGGTTAATAAAACACACATCCACTGCCGGATGTGTAATACTTTTTATTTTACTCTCTGGAAAGGGGACGAACATCACTTGAGAGTCACAGCGTGCTCCTGGCAGAGCCCATTGCTGTGTTACACCCACCATTGCCTGCCGAGTGCCACACACCTCTGTGTTGTATTCTACTAGCTAGTGCATATGCTATGACACTCTCTAGCCCATGTGCACTGTAACACCACCCCGTGAATATGTCATGCCACACTTGTCTTCGCACGGGTTATATTGCCCCATCTAACGTGCCTTCCTCGATGCCTATGTTATAACGCACAGCGCTATGCCATACATATTACAATCTGGGATCCATATCTTTGTCACAGTGCATATGCAGCGTTACACTCCCCAGCACATATTTTATATTACAACTTTAGAGACTAGTTAGGTTACACAACACTCCCCTGTGCATATTACACTCCAAGGCGCATATCGCATAGCACGCGCTAGTGCCTGTGCTATCTCGCGCTCTCCAATTAATCTGTCACTGCGCACAATGTATTGCATATTATATCACGCCCGGTTCATCTTATATCACACTTTTTGGTGCATAGTTTATACCATACACTATATCTAGTTTTCATTTTCAATCGTGCTCTCAGGACTATGTTCTATATAACACTGTGTGCACCTACCCTTTTCACGGGCATTACATTTTGCGATAGGGGTGGAGGGTCAGGGGGTGTTTCTGCCAAGTGAGCCCGGAGTCACAGTCACAAACGTCCTCTTCTTTCTGAATAAAAGTGAGATTATGCTGCATACTTGTTCATATTTTAAGTAGTTCGCACAGACACGCGTTTTAAAAACAATAAAGTTCCTAATACCCACCTTCTCAGAACAGTTAGCTTGCTGCCCCATCCCCCTCCTCCCTATCCTCTGTTGTGTGAATCCATGGACTAGCCTCCTCCCTCCTGCCATGCATGGTCTGATGTGCTGCCACTGCCCTCAATTTAGTATGATGTACCAGTCCACTCCTCCTGCCCTCCATTGCCCAATTCTATGCCCCATCATTGACCTCCTGCTTAAACTCTGTGCTTAGCTAGCTGCCCCTATTCTCCTTCCCCCTGCCCTCCGATGTCTTTGTGCATGCCCCTGCTCCATCCTTTTTGCCCACCATGTTCCATGGACCTGCCACTCCTATCTACTCTGAGTGTTCTGTTGAGCTGTCACTCCCCTCCCACCTGCCTAGCATAGTCAGATGACTGTAACCTGTCCCTGCCACCTCCACCCTGCCTATCCACATGCCATGCCCCTATCCTCTTCCTCCTGTCCTACATGGTCCATTGTACTGCCACACCCTTCTGCCCTCCCTGGTCTGTTGTGCTGCAACTGCTCCTCCTGCCTGCCCCGTGTGGTCTGTTGTGAGGTCCCTTCCCCTGAACTTTCTTGTCTTTGCACAGGTCCAGACCCTCCCTTCTATCCTCCATCGTCCTGTGTGCATGCCCCTGCACCCTCCTTCTTGCCCATCATAGCCATTGTGCTGCCACTAACCCTCCCACTTGCCATGCATGGTCTTCTGTGCTGCCATGGCCCCTCCCACCTTCCCTGTGTGGTCAGTTAGATGCCCCTGACCCCCTCCCACCTTCCTTCCATGGTCTGTGTGTATGCCATCACAGTCTCACTCTTGCTCTTCATGGTGCCCATCCTGCCTGACCTCCATGGTTATCTTGCTGCTCCTGCCCCCTTACCCCCAGCCCTCTGTTTACATGTGCAGACCCCTACTCCTTCCCTCCTGGCTTGTCTGTTCCATTGTAATGCCCCCGATCCGTCCCTCCTGCCCTTTATGGTCTGTTATGCTGCAGATTTCTCTCCTGTCTGTCCATTATGGTCAGCTAGCTACCATTGCCTCTTGCCCCTCTGTTCTCTGTTGTCCATGTGCATGGTCCTGTCCCCTTCCTCTTGCTTTCTATGGATTGTTGTGCTGCACTCCCGTCCCGCATGCCCTGTGTGGTGTATTGTGCTGCTGCAAACCCTGATGCCTGCCCTGCAGGGTCAGTTTGGTGCACCTCTCCATGTCCCTCCTGTCCTCTGTTATCCAAGTCCATGTCCCTACCCCATTTCCTTCCATGATCCAATGTACCATACTTGCGAACATTTTGAACTTGGTAAGAGGGAGATTTTGAAAAAAAACTGGGGTATTGATTTTCCCCTTTGAGTTACATTGAAAAAGAGGAGATTGTAGACAGGAGACAGATCAAATAAAGCCCATTTGAGCTTAAAAACATTGGACGTTTCCTGGCTGAATCGGGTCTGTTGGCATGTATGGTTGTACTACCATTGCCTCTTCCTTCTGCCCACAATGGTCTATTACATTGCCACAGCCTCTCTTGCAAGTCCTGTATTGTTGGTTTGTTGCCCCTGCCCCCCTTTCCACTGCCCTCCATAGTCTGTTGTGCTGCCACGGCCCTTCCTGCCTGCTCAGTGTGGTTAAATTGTTGCCTTTGCACCCTCCTACCTGCCTTCAATTTTCAGAGTCCGTGCCCCTGGCCTCTGCCTCTCAACCATATCCTAATGAACAACTAGATTGCTAACATTCTATATTTATTACAAAAGTGTGGAACGCCTGACGTCATCTTGATGTAATCAAAACTGTAATACCTAGAGCATTTACTTTAGAAATTACTTATATGAGAGGGTCTTATTTGCATCAAAATTATGGTTAGTGCTCTAAAAGACTAAAATAAGGACATATTTTCTGAGTTTTCAAATAGCGACAAAGCACTTTTAAATTATTTGTTATCTTTATGTTTTTTTTTATCCAGTTGACCACTTGATTAAATGTTGCACTTAGGGGAGAGGATGTGGTGTTACTTCCAGAACTGCAGACTTTGCAACTGGGGAACCAGGTTGGAGTTTCTGCTTCAGCTCGACATTCTGTTTTTCTGGTCAAATCACTTAATCTCCCCATGTCTACAACCAAAATGAATTTGTTCTTGTGTGATGTAACCAATGCTCATGTAAAGCACTCCAATACCTGACAAGTCTGCACTATATAAAACTGCAAAAACACAAAATAATAAATGTTTTGCACACTTCTGTCATTGGGCTATATTTGGGCTACATCTGGGTGATTTTGGGCTACATTTGGGCTCTTTTGTCTCCGGTGGCCATCTTGGGAGATTTATTTGTTATGAAGTTTCCTAATTTCCTTTTTAAATTAAATGTTTTGTGTTACCAGTTTATTCCAATCAAGATGGCTTCAGGTGTGCCATACTTTTGTCATAATGAAGACAGTAAGCGCTCTAGTTGTTTTTAAGAACACTCTGGGACATTCTGTCATTGGGCTATACTTGGGCTACATCTGGGTGATATTTGGGCTACATTTGGGCTCTTTTGTCTCTGGTGGCCATCTTGGGAGACTTATTTGTTATGAAGTTTCCTAATTTCCTCATTTACTGCAGGCTCCTCAGTAGGAAATACTTTCAGTTTTTTACTTTGATTCCATCAAAAAGGCATTCAGATGTGTCACACATTTGCCATAAATTCAGAATGTTAGCACTCTTTTTGCTCATTAGATAACTGTAGTAAAGCTACTGCTCACCAGGGAAGTCTGCTGCTGGTATTGAAAGTGCATGTTTCAGTCTGCATGTCAGAATTTTTTAATGAAATAGAAGAGGATTTGAGGGGTCACTCAAAATGTGCCCTAATTTTTCTTTCTGCAGCACTAATCATACTTTCTATGGAAAAATGAACCCCCTCATTTTGTTCCTTTTTAAATTAAATGTTTTAAGAGTTACCACTTTAATCCAATCAAGATGGCTTCAGGTGTGCCATACGTTTATCATAAGTAGGACTGATAGTGCTCTAGTTGTTCTTTGCAACACTCTGGGAAGCTGTAGTAGAACACAAAGGAATCAACTGACAGTCTCTGCCCTTGTTGGATGTACATGTTTTACTGAGAATGTCAGACTTCATTCTCACATGACTGAGAAAGATAATGTGAATTTACAGAAAATATGCTCTCAGTTTAGCTTATAGATCACCTTCCAAACCTCTGTGGGAAAAGCATGAGAAAATAGTTTTCTCTCAAACATGATTCATGATATCACAGCAGAAGGCTTTTTCACATGGTAAAATCACCTTAGAACACAACACAATTCCTAAAATGAGTATGGTACCATCAACAAATGATTTATAATGTAACTAAAGTCTTAAAACCTTCTATTAACTGCAATGCTTTTTAATGAGGTGCTATCATGTATATTGGCCCAAGATGGCTGCCAACACTTCTTGGATGAAGTGCTGACAGCCAATCAGATCTCAGGATGAGATGTGTGGTTAGGCTCCGCCCAGATATGTATGTGACTTTACTTTTGATTTTCTCAGGAACTACTGAACAGATTGACACCATATATGCAAAAGGCACATCCCTGAGCTGAGGACTACCTCTCTGCCAAATTTCAAGTAATTCTGTTCAGCCGTTAGGGCTGTACCTTGGACTAAAGGTCCCTATGGAAAATTGCATGGGGAAAACGCGTTTTGGGACCCCCCTTTTTTCTCAGCCCCCGCTTGACGAATCTCCCCGAGACTTTCAGGGTAGGAGCGGAGCGGAGCGCCCCACCTATTTTGAAAATTTCGCGAGGATTAGTCAACCGGCGCCAAAGTTATTCCAAATAGAATGTTGCGGATTTCCAATGGAAACACGGTCCCAACTATAACTATCTACTGGCGACCGCCAGTAGATAATATATATATATATATATATATATATATATATATATATATATATATATATATATATATATATATATATTCACTTAAAAAACCATAGGTTTCACACATGTTATAGTTAGGTGGACATTTCACTCGTAAAAAACCAATGAAATTCCCCCGTTATAGTTAGTTCAGATAACTATAACTCGCGCGCCCGCAATCCACTGCTCATGACGTCACATATTACATCACTCATGACATGGTCAGTGGCTTCACTCATGACATCACTGATTACATCATCCTTTTGATAGAGTAGCGGTCGCGCGAGATATAGTTATCTGAACTAACTATAACGGGGGAAGTTCATTGGTTTTTTACGAGTGAAATGTCCACCTAACTATAACGTGTGTGAAACCTATGGTTTTTTCAGTGAATTTGTACGGTTTTTTAAATACTAAGTTATTTATTTATTATTATATTTTTTATATATTTATTTTACAATAAACTACGTATTAAAAAATTATTTATTTTTTTTATGGTTTTTCACCGTGCGCGCACCCCGCGATTTAAAAAAAAAAAAATTAAAATGTTTTTTTCTGCCTTCGTGGTCCTTCAGGGACCCCCTGACAAAGGCTAGGGGGTCAGGAACTCTCTACCCTGCCCCCTTTTCACGTTCGCCACCTTCCTTTTTCACTCTCGCACTCAAAACAAACAAAATGGCGGCCGACACTTCTTGATTTCGACAGATTCGAACGCTGATTGACATGTAACCACCAATCAGAATTACGCTCGCGCACGACACCGTGCGCGCACGGTGCGTGCACGGGGCGCGGCTATAGATATTTATGTACTTTAACTGCAATTTTCTCAGGAACTACTGAACAGATTGACTCCATATATGCAAAAGGCACATCCCTGACCTGAGGACTACCTCTTTGCCAAATTTCAAGTAATTCTGTTCAGCCGTTCGGGCTGTACCTTCGACTAAAGGTCCTATGGGAAAATGCATGGGGAAAACGCGTTTTGGGACCCCTTTTTTTTCTCGGCTCCCGCTTGTCAAATCCCCCCGAGACTTTCAGGGTAGGAGCTGAGCGGAGCGCCCCATTAGTTTTGAAAATTTCGCGAGGATTCGTCAACCGGCGCCAAAGTTATTCAAAATAGAATTTTGAGATTTCCTATGGAAGCACGGTCCTAACTATAACTATCTACTGGCGACCGCCAGTAGATAATATATAAATATATAAATATATATATATATATATATATATATATATATATATATATATATATATATATATATATATATAAAAAAGGGAACCAAGGAACCCTCATGAGGAACTAACTTATTGATATCATTTTTAAAGATCAGAAGGGCCCCAATTAAAGGTCATAAGCCTACATTCACGTCTTTCTTGGTTAAAAACAACATCGATGTGTTGTCTGAATACGAGATTTAAAAAAAAATAATACAAAAAAATTTAAAAAATCTATGTTATAGTTCACGATTTCCTTAAAATACACTCGCCCCCTAAGGAGAAAGAATACAAAAGGATTGTGGGACCAGATACCTACATATTAAAGTGCAATGGTCTAATATTACGATACAATTCTCAGCTTCTCTGCATACCTTAGCGTGCTATTGTATATAATGTTGACGACTTCGTCTTCACGTCTTTTACGGTCCTCCGTATTCCAATCGAACACGGTCACCGTTACAAAGATCCTAAAAATATATACATATCTTATTGGGCAACGAGTCGGAAACTCAATAGCTAGTATCCCACTCAAAAATGATTCCGGACTGAGAAGACGACCATGTACTCTAGCGCTCAAGTAGAATCCAGAGTCCCCAATGGCTTACCTCGGGGTCGCGTGAACTACGTGTTAACAGACGTCCGACGCCGCTCCGCAATTAGTAAGTTCTGATGTCTCTATTGAGCGGCGTTTAAATACCCCGCCATCCATAGTTAACGGGCTACACCGGTGGGGCACTAAGTAAGGTCTGACCTATGATGTCATCAGAACGAGACGAACTAATCTCGCCGATCGACTCCCGAAATGTTCGCAAATTGACATGAAAATGAAGAAAATAAAGAAAATACTACAGATGTTCAATCGAAATGACCACTAAGTAAAATCCTCGATGTATTAAAACAACCATAATTGTTTATGAACAATGGGGTCTCAAGGGGATCGCTGCACGAGCAGCTGTCCCCTTGGGGAATTTCATGCGGTGGAACAGTACACACAGCGCGTGAGGGCTATAGGCAGGCAGGGGGCGGGGCTTAGCAGCACAAGCAGAGCAGGCAGCAGTTAGGGAAAACGGTGTTTTTTTCTGTGAGGAGATTGGGAGGCTGTCGTTTTTGTGACACAAGCCTTGCCAATTTTCCTCATTTTCTGCTAGTTTTGGCGTGTTTTTTCTTCAGGCTTTGCTTCAGGATGGCAGAGTCAGAGGCTGTGAAGGAGGCATTGCGCATTATTTATGACGCAGGTCGTGAGGACCTATTGCAGCCTGGTGTTTCAACAGTTTTAGCGGCGGTGGGGAGACGCCCGAAGAGGATGGCAGCTCAAGGAGTTTCGGAAGCAGTGGCAGCTTGTTTACCTGCGAAGAGCCGGTCGCAAGGGGCTGTGGGTTGTGCCGAGGTGGAAACATCGACGCTGCAACATAGAGGTCGCGTGGCGCGTCACAGCGGAGCCAGCAGGTCACAGGCTACCAGATGTCACTCGCTTCCTGACAAGTCTTCAGGTCAGTTGAAGGCGGTATCTTCTCTCTGCATGGGGCGTGCTAGGAGGAGAGTACAGGGCAGGGGTAGTACTACCTCCAGAAGCCTTACTACAGCCTTATTACTGTCAAGCAGGGGGAGGGGGGTTATTATGACATTGGGGTAAAGGAAAATTTGGTTTTGCCGGCACCTACATCAGCTTTTAAGAGAGCACACGTCGTTGGCAAGGTGCTCACAAACATTGCTAATTTTTAAGGAATGTCTTCCATTAATATTGCGCCTCCTGTGTCTTTTGAGGGACGCTCTGCTGTTTTGGTGGATTATTCTAGTGACAGTGGTGATGACAGTGAGGGGGTGCAAATTTTGGCAGAGGGAAAGCACAATAGTACGAACGCTAATTTTGCTCCGGTGCAGGGTACTGCAGGGGAGGGAGCCGTTCCTGAGGCGCTTTTGGCCCTGGTGCCTAGGGGCCCGCCTGGGGAGTATGTTAACTCATATTTACAAGACAATATCAACACTTTAGCTGTTGATTTAACAGACTCAGTGTTTGAGGAGGTTCAGGAATTGGATGGTGCTGACTCACTGTCTCACAATATATACCCTACGTCACGTTCTGAACCTCCTGGTTATTCTTCAGGTTTTGAATCTATTTTTGCGGAATCTCGTTCTCCTCCTTGTTTCTCACAGTTTTCTTTTGACTCTGCATTAGGGCCAAGTCGAGGGCAATGGGTCTGGGTGGATCATGCCACTCCATATTCGGCAACGGGCAGTGCCACGCAGTTTCGGGATGGTGGTAAGTTGCTAGTGGCGTCTGGCGCGAGCGGCTGGAAGTCTTCTTCTTACAAGGTCCCGCAGATGGCGGCGGGCGTGTCCCAGTACAAGAAGGCGAAGCATGGCACGGCTGTTGGTAAGGGTGTTGTGTCACAGAGTGGATCAAAGGCGGATTTTGCTGTGACCAATTGGGATTGTTATGATGGCGGGGTGGGAGACGGGGAAATGCCGAGTGGGAGTAATAATGATTTGGTCATACCTGATGAATATGCTGGTCAAGGTTTGGTGGACGAAAATATACATGAAGGTTTTCTATTTGATGAAGGGATTTTTGATGCAAGAGCTTTGCGTCAAGAACAAGTAGCGGCTACAAAGGGGTCGGGGTCAACTGTGGTTGCTAGTATTTTTCAGAGGTCACGAGCGGGCAAGACAGCGGAGCAGGAACGGCTTCGGGGGCAACAACAGCGAGAGGTTCCTCAGGAGTTCCAGAAGCGGGCTACTCAATTGACATCAGGTAGGCCTCAGTGGTGGTCTTCGTGGCCGCAACCTTTGACAGACAAACCTAGTGTACGTTCAGTGGGGGTGGGTGATGACTCAGTGAAGGAAGGTTCGGGTTGCGGAGCAGGGGAGGCGTTTGGTAAATCTGCAGAACGGATGGGACTGGGTTCAGGTGCTGTGGGATTAAATAAGGCACAAGCATTGATAAACAGGTTAGCACTGATAAACAGGTTTTGGATGGGTCTGAATCCTCATCTGGGCAAGTTTCAGGTGCCGTTCACCCCATGCATAAAATATTACCTTACATAGGTTTGTCCATGCCCCTGGGTACGCATTTGGCTGAGAAAACTAAGAAGAGGATTTGGGACCACAAATTTGTAGACGTATTCAAGCTCCTTCATAGGGATATTCAAGCAAAGGAGGGGTCCAAGGAACAAGAGTGGGAGCTTTCGAGGCGTCCTAGGGTTCCAAAAAATATCGAAAATTGGACGGCAGCATTTTTAATTTTTGCAAGCGTCTATTGTGAAAAACATCAGGACAGGGCTGTTGCAATGTTTAAGTATATTGATATCATATGCAAAGCACAATTACAGTCCGGGGAGTTCGCATGGCTCAACTATGATGAGGAGTTTAGGGCTAGAGTAAGTCTTTTCCATGAGAAGCCTTGGGGGGATGTGGATCAGGAACTGTGGCTTCAGTGGATGTCCTCGTCTCAGACGCCTGCGACAACGCATACTGCAAGCGTGCTCCCAATTACTTATCGGCCCTTTCTGCCTCGCCCTGCCCAATTTGGGGCGGGTGTTGTGGGAAGAGGACAACTACCAGTTACGGGATCCTGTTGGAACTTTAATCGAGGTTCCTGCATCAGGCAATTTTGCAGGTTTAAGCACGAATGTTCACAGTGTGGTGGGAAACATGCCATCATCCAGTGTTTTGCCAACCTAAGGTTTGGGGATCAGGGAAAATCACCAAGAGGTAGGGGAGCTTTTCCGCAGTTTATCTCAAAGGGCTCATACCCCAATTAAGTTATCGGTCATGACACAGTGGTTGGAAAGGTATCCTGATACGGAATCAGCTTCAAAACTCTATTGGGGTTTCAAGGAGAGTTTTAAGATAGGTTATCAGGGTCCCCGTTATAATAGATGGTCTGACAATTAAAAATCGGCGAAGGAGTTGCCTCAAGTGGTGCAGAAGAAATTGGATTTGGAGATACAGGAGGGCAGGATAGCAGGTCCATTTAAACACTGTCCTTTGAGGAATTTGATGATATCTCCGTTGGGTTTGGTTCCCAAAAAATTGGCAGGTGAATTTAGACTAATCCATCACTTATCGTGGCCAGAGGGCCAGTCTATTAATGACTTCATTCCCCGTCAGACTCCAATGTGTCTTATACATCTGTTGATGATGCCCTGAGGATGGTACGCACAGCTGGGAGTGGTGCGGAACTGGCTAAATGTGATATCCAGTCAGCGTTTCGTTTACTGCCCATTCACCCATCATATTTGGAGCTGTTGGGCATGTTTTTCTTTTTACATAGACAGAGTCCTCCCAATGGGTTGTTCGGTGAAATGTTCAGTAATTTTCTTCAGTGGTGTTTTTCGGAAAAAAGCGGTCACAAACAGGTATGTCACTATTTAGATGATTTATTGGCAAAGCTCATGCACATCAGTGCCACAGATGCCTGAACATTTTCCAACAATTGGCTGAGGAGTTCAGCGTTCCTTTGGCTCGGGAAAAAACTGAGGGTTCAGGTACCAAACTTACATTCTTAGGTATTGAAATTGATACGGAACTTATGATGGCTAGGTTGCCGGCGTCTAAAGTGAATGAGATTAGGTCATTTTTATTGGAGATCATTGACAAGAAAAATGTTCAGCTCAGGCAGGTTCAGCGTCTTTTGGGCTATTTGAATTTCGCTTGCCGCGTGGTGCGTGCTGGCAGGACCTTCTGTAGACGCTTGGGGATGGCGATGTCTGGGGCATTTCTTCCTCATCACAGGATTAGGCTCACCAAGCAGATTAAGGAGGATTTACTAATTTGGATGCAATTTTTGAAGGATTTTAATGGAGTCTCTCTATATTTTGTGGAGGATCTGGCATTTTCAGATTTTTTCAGATGCTTCTGGAGCGCATGGCTTCGGCATTTTTTGGGAGGGTCGTTGGTGTGCGGAAAAATGTCCTCCACATTGGCTACAACAGGGCCGAAGCATAGCCTTTCTTGAATTGTTCCCTCTCATAGTGGCTGTTTTAGTTTGGGGGGAGGAGTTTAAGGATAGGAATGTTCTTTTTAATACTGACAATATGGCTGTTGTGGAGCTAATTAACAAGCAAAAGGCAAAAGATGTGCGTGTATTACACCTGTTGCGTGTCTTTATGCTGCAAAGTCTCAGATTAAACATTGTGTTTCGAGCGAGACACATTCCAGGTGTTAATAACTCAATTGCGGATGCTCTGTCTCGATTCAATTGGCAGAAATTTCGCAGTTTGGCGCCGGGGGGGGATGGCTGCAAAACTTCGATCCCGAAAGACATCTGGGCGCTGGGGAAATGAGAATCATTGATCTGGTGGAAAATTCTATAGCCCCTTCTACTAGACGCAGTTATCATCAGGCCTGGTTGGAGTTTTTAAGTTTTGTTAAGTTTCACAAAATGGTTCTTTTTACAGAGGGTATCAGAGAGGTTATGTTACGGTTTGTTTTGCATTTGGTCAATTTGGGGTTATCTCATACAACAATCTCAGGAAAACTGGCCGGCATTTCGTTTTATAGTCAGTTGTGGTAGGGACAGGAGTTTAAGGGGGATGTTTTATTAAGGCGTATGTTAAAGGGTCTGGGGAGGGAACGTTCTTCTTCTTCGGAGTTACGTGAGCCAATCACTTTTCACATTTTGCAACACATTTTAAAGCAGTTAACAGTGTGCTATTATGATTTGTGGGAGGTTTCACGTTTTAGACTTTGTATGATTTGGCTGTTTTTTGGCGCTTTTAGAGTTTCCGAGTTGTTAGGTCTGCGGGATCAGAAGGGCATGCAGGTAGAGGATATTCAAGTGCAAGGTGGGAAGGTTAGGATTCTTTTGAGGAAGATCAGCTGGGTAGAGGCACTTGTATCTTTTTAAAGGGTAGCGGAGTGCAGGATGTTTGTCCAGTGAAGGAATGTGAGTAATTTTTTGTTTCCTTAGGCCTACAACGTGGGGACATATTCATTCACAAGAATGGGAGTAAAATTACTAGTGGACAGCTATTGGCAGTTTTACGTAAAACGTTGTCATTGTTGGGAAAGAACCCCGCACTTTTTGGGACTCACTCTTTTCGGATAGGGGCAGCGACTGAAGCCTACAGATTGGGTTGGGGTTTGGATGACATTAAAAAGATTGGGAGATGGAGATCTGATTGCTGCACACGTTATGTAAGGAAATGAGATGTTATTTACTATGTGGACTAATTTTGTTTTTTTCCCGCTAGGTCGTGTTAAAAGTTCATTATCATCAAAGAGGCGGACATGGATAGTGGGCCATTCGTTTGTAAAGTGGTCAGCCAGCTTCGCCCAACAGCAGATTTATGGCCGAGCTCTTGGTTTGCCTAGCAAGGGACATGAAGTTATATGGCGGGGGAAAGGGGGGATGAAGTGGGATGATTTATTTCCTATGCTCTCCGAGCTGTCTTCTGCTAGAGGTTTCCCTGATTTATTAATAATCCATTTGGGGGAAAATGATATTGTGGCATTGTCCGGTTTATCCCTTTTGAAGAAAATGAAAGTGGACTTGGCGGTGCTCAAGAATAACTGGGTAGGTACAACTCTGGCTTGGAATGAATTTATTTACAGGCAACATTGGAGGGGAGCTCGCAACCACACGGCGATGGAAAGGGCTCGCAGGAAACTCAATAGGGAAATGAAAATTTTTTGTTCTGCAATGGGGGTAAAGTTTTTAGCTCATGATAATATCACAGGTGCGGAATATCATCTTTTCAGGGAAGACGGGGTGCACTTGTCACAAATGGGCCAGGCATACTATTTAACCCCTTCGCCACGGCAGGAATTCTGCCGCGGCGCTGGGGGGGTTTGGGGGCAGGTGCGGTGGCGCTGTGCTCGTGACGGAACCACTCCGTCACGAGGCACGGGTGAGCTGTGCTCATGACGGAGTGGTTCCGTCACGTCTCCGCCCACAGCGCTAATCGCCCGCACAGGCGGGGAATTAGCGCCGCGTGGGCGGAGCAGCCGCCAACGGCCGCAGCATGACGGAACCACTCCGTCATGAGCACACGGCACCCGTGGCTCATGACGGAGTGGTTCCGTCATGAGCAGGGAAGGGGTAAATGGAGTTGAGTGATCTATTGGCGGATTTTTGGGGCGAGAATCTTTGGTGTTCCTTTAATATCCACTAAGGTTGTGGCAGCAAACATAATTTTTGTTTAAAGTGGGGGAGGGGAACCAGGAAAACTCTCTGGTTTTCCTGGGTGGCGCTTTTTCTTTGGGGTTGGATGGTCTGGAGCGGGCTTATCCTTCCCTCTGGGGTGGGGGAGGGGCGTTGGAAAGGTTGATTGGGATTGTGCATTTCATGGGGTATTTTTGATGAGAAGTCTTGTGGGGAATATTTGGTTGGATAGCAAAAAGTTTCAAGAGTAATGACAATGGGGTTTTTGCTCCAAGAATGTTTATTGTAGCAAGATTCTAATTTATGTTGCCTGGCCTAATAAAGTGACCTTTTATGCTAAGTGCAAATATATGGTGTGGTTGTTCTTATTGCGCGATCTGAAAGGTCGAACATATTTACTAAAAACCTTTTATTTATATCTATTACTAAGATTATGAGAAACGGACATCTCGGAAGTGAAGTCTTCCTTTCTCATGTTAAATACTGATGTTTACGATATTGAATGTTAATGTCTAATTAACCCTAACCGGGGGCTAGGGGACATGAAGTTCTCTTGAGTGAAAACCCTCTCACAATGATTAAGTGGTATGCCGGCTGGTACGACAACCACAAATTCAGTACGTATAGGGTACCCACCCTATATACCCCAAACTTCCTATTATCAAGAAAGGTTCCTAGACACCTAGATAGGCAAAAAAAACGGTGTTAAATCTTAATCTCTAAAAAGGGGGACCGCTCATATAAGAGCACCCAACGTATGACCAACAAAGGTTGATAAATCCTAACCTATTAATTTCAACCAATCTTCTTTAGAATTTAGTCCAGTCCTAATGATGTCATGGATGGATATATACCACTGCTCTCCATTTTTTAAATTGACAGTGATATCACCACCTCTTTTGCCGCCTGCTATTCGTTCAATAACAAACCACTTAAAATCCATACAGGTATGACCAGATTTCAGAAAGTGGTCTACTAATGGGGCATTCTCTTTCCGATTTTTTATTGCTGACTTATGTTCTGATATATGTGTCCTCAATTCCCTTCCCGTCTCCCCGACATAGCCCAAATTGCACGGGCAAATGAGAAGAAAGACTACATTTCTACTTTTACAATTATTCAGGTCCTTTGCCCATAAATTATGTTTATCATATACTATGTTCTTTCCTTCTAAACATTGATCGCAGATTATACGACCACCACATTTATGCTTGCCTATTGCTCTAGTGCCCTCAATGGTACGTTGTATTACTTCATTTGTTTCTCTGTACGTGTGTACCAATTCCTTCCTAAGATTATTATTGCGTTTAAACGCAAATATGGGACGATCTATACTGAATTCTTAATTATCGTTTAGAATACACCAATTTGAATTGATGATATTCTTTATCTTATTGCTTATACTCAAGAATTGACTCACAAAAACTATTTTTTGAGTCTTTTCCTTATTCTGTTTCTTTATATTAGAATAAGTAAGCATGCTATCCCGGTCGTAGAACCTAGCGCGTTTAAAAGAGTGATTTATTAGTCTCTTAGGGTAGCCTCTGTGATTTAGCTTTAATTTTAGATTTTCTGAATGTTTGTAGAAGTCCGTCAGTGTGGAACAGTTCCTTCCGAGACGAAGGAACTGTCCAAAAGGTATATTGTCTTTTTGGGCTCTGGGGTGGTAGCTGGTATAATGAAGTAGTGTGTTCTTATCGGTACTTCTACTGTAGTGGGCATTACATTTTACATTAACATGGCTTAATTTAGGTGACGTTAATTTAAAATTTACTGCACACTACAGTAGAAGTTCTGTTAGCTTTTTGGATCCGTGGATTAAGGATGTAGCAGGGGCGGCTCTAGGCTCATGGTGGCCCTGTGCAGGGAGCGCAGGTAGGGGGCCCCAGAAGAGGGGGTCCGGGCGGGGCGGAGCTCAGGAAGGTGTTTTAATAAAACGTCCAGAAAAGGCGTTAGATGACCAGTAACATGGTAACAGAAAAACGACGTTTACTTTTTGAGTGCTCATCACTTGGATACTTTGTTTTAGAATCTGGGTCTCTGGAGGGACCCCTTTCAACAAGAAAAACACGTTGCGCGTCCGTAAGAGAGTTCGGCCACAAAGTAGGATCCCTCCAATCACATAAATCATATTCAGAACACGGGTCTGTAACATGGTCTTGCTCTTTGGCTTCCTCTTCAATACCAGCATCATCCGTCTGTAAACTCTGAACCTCCTTCAGAATGCCAGATGTTGATGGACCGATGAATGATGTTTCAGTTTCTCTGTCTGAGGGTCTTTTGTAATAATCCTCATCCTGAGTTGGTAATTGCTGCATGTTTGTATCAACTTCAGAGTCACCTTGTTCATTTTCATTGGTCTGCTCATGAGTATCATTCTGCTCATGGATATCATCATTTTTTTGTTCTTTATGGTCGTCAGCGCCTGTTTTACCTAGTGCATCAGCAGTACTGTGGCCAGAGGAGTCTTCATCTTTAGGTTTCCCTTGGGTGATAAAGTTCAGGATTGCTCCTTCCTGTGACACTACGAAAGCCTGCTGAGCCACCTTTCTCTTTCGTTTCGAATAACCAGATTTGTGTACTCAAATTCTCTTCATTTTGCTTGCAATGCAGCGGGCGAGGCTAGCAGTGGGTAGGGAAAAAAAGAAGACAATCAGCAGTGGCGGCTGCTGAAAGATTTTGATGTGTCATTTTTATTTTCTTGCAAAAACAACAGTTGATGGACAGAATGCAGAACAATGTCATACATTCACCCCAGTACAGAGATCTGGGCCTAAATCCATCGTTTTTTTGCTCACCACACCACCCCAGTTGAGACATGGCCATATGCAAATCAACCTTGACCCTGTGCCTCATGGGAACAGTCCAGCCCGAACTGCCAAGCCATGTCTTCCCTGGACTACACAATGAAGGACCAGCATACCTTAATGAACGAGTGAATTTCCACCAACCTACCAGGAAAATATGTTCCAGAACCATCTCCCTAGCAGCCACCCAATGCAGCCGCTGATAAAACAGTGGAGGCCGCTACTTCTCCCACCTGGCAGTGAAGACCTGAAAACCCTCCCCCTGCACCTCAGAGCCTCACCATCGCTCCAGCAGTTCAGGAAGGACCACAAGACCTCGCTGTTCAACCAACAAGCAGCATGATCCAGCAGCATGAATCCCACACCGCCTCGAGACCCTTATGTGTGAAGCAGCTGAGCTTTACAAACCCTGACTGATTGATAGTAATTACCCTTCCCACTACATGTATGACACATTATGAGGACTAGCCACATATGGAAGGTTTATTTGAAGAGTGTTATAAAACTATAGGGTAGATCATGTGACTTGGCATACAAGGTCTGTTTTCTCAGTCCACTGAGAACAGTAGAGCCTGGAGAATAGTTCATGATCTATTTGGGATGTGACCTTAGCAGGAAGAGAGTAAGCTACCTTGAAATCATGGCACACAGAGACCTGTCTCAGTACGTCACTAACTGATCCTGAAGACAGCCTACAGGTAACCAAAGACTTGTCCACTTTACCACATTGTCAAAAGACAAAATACAATATATTTAATTAAGGTTTCTTGTATAGTGCCATATTCCAGCAACCAGTTCTGCTCGCTTTACAGAGCACCTATTAAACAAGGATTAATTACAGTGAGTCCTAAGGCTATGAAAAGGCACTAGAGGTTCACTGAAGCAAAATTAATGTGCAAGGAACATCCAGTCAGGAGACAACTTTCAAGCAGACGTACGAATCACTAGCACAGCATACCAACGACCCCATGGGCCGTGGCATAAGCAAGGAAAATGGCCCCTTTGGCTGCTGCTCAGGAAGTAAAATATAGCAATTATCAGGGTTCAATGGGCCCCTGAGGGTTTTGGGTCTCAGTACCACTGTACTTGCTGAACCAATGGTAACTATGCCCCTAGTATGGACAGAGAAGGCTGCTTCACCAATTGCAAACTTAGGACTAGTTAAACTAGTTTTCTCTGCTAGTCACATGACAAGCACTGGAATGTAATTAAAGAAATGATCAAGAAGCCAGTCTCCTACCAAGGTCTCTGCAAAAGGGCATTAGATTGAGTTAACATGAGTAGGCACTGCCATCCTATTCCAGGCGTCCATCCATAGGTGCTTGCATTTCATGTCTGCCTCAACACCATATAAACAGACATAACCAAATGCCAAGTACATTCGAACACTCGATGTTTTAAAAGATTTGTGCAGGCAGATCCACTCATTAGATCACAAGTATCAGCTTCATACTCTGTTTTCATGATTGTTGATAAGTAATTGTAATCATTTTAATGAATCCTTAACATTACGTCTAACACCTCGTACCCTGCTCTCCTCTTCCCCCCAATACGACCATGCCTCCCAAGTTACACCTCCAAAAGTCACCATGCCTCCCCTCAGCCACAAGTAAACACCGCCCCTGCACTCCTGACTCACATTTCCCTCAACATACAGCGCCGATCTGTACCACTCCCTACCCCTGGCTCACGGTGACCACCTCTCCGACCCGCGCCCTCTCAGAGATGAATCGTGGGAGAGAGGCTCTCTCTCACGATTCATCATGCCCTCCCTTCCCATGACCACCAGAATACCTCCAGCTCGCCACCTCACATGGCTTACCTCCACCCAGACCCAAAGCACACACCATCTACAATAACATCCTCACCCAACCTTCCCCACGCCCCCGGCACCTCACCCCCATGGGCCGGGATACATTCCTATGCCTGATCTGCCCTCCTCCCCAGGGCTCCCCACACCCTCGTCCAATGGCTCACCTTACCTCGGGTTCACTCTGCAGTGGCACACGCTGACCTCCTCACTCCCCCTCCCCATGCCCTGACCCTCGGGCTGCTCACCTCGCAGCTGGCACCAAAGGTTGCACACTGGCATGCTATCCTCTGCAAGGCGGCCTTTCTTGCCCAGGGTCTCTAGGTGCGCCGGTGCATGGCCTCGGCCGGTCTCGGTGCTGCTCGCTGCACGCCGGGCACGGGTGCTGCCACCCCTCCTGCCGCCAGTGATGCATGGTGCTTCTGTAACCCCTTCGCTGCAGGACTCGCGGGCACTGCGCATATGCGCGCACATGCGAGCCTCCGGAGGTGCCAGATCTGGACTATTAAAACAAGCTTGATTCTCCTGGAAAAAAAGTTCTAAACAAGCACAAGACCTACCAGAAGAGCCCGAAACAAGGCCGACCCCACACAAAGACGAGACTGGGTTAGAAAGGAAAAGAGTATAAGAACAACCATTCAGCGTGCATCACATTAGATTTAGCACGCCTCAGTCGTTCATGCGCCAAATCCCTGCCAGGGGCCGCCACGAATATGTATTGTATCCGATTCCTTGTGGTGGCCCCTGGGGTTTGGTGGCCCTGTGCAGGTGCACAGCTTGCACATGCCTAAGGCCGCCCCTGGATGTAGGGTGTACGTTGAAGGTGGAACTTTCACCAAACAAACTGGTATTTAAACGCCGCTCAATAGAGACATCAGATCTTCCTGATTGCGGAGCGGCGTCAGACGTCTGTTAACACGTAGTTCACTCGACCCTGAGGTAAGCCATGGGGAGTCTGGATTCTACTCGAGCGCTAGAGTACACGGCCGTCTTCTCAGTCCGGAATCTTAGAAGATGTAGGACAAGTGAGACTGCATTGTGATTCCTGCATTTTTTTGAGTGGGATACTAGCTATTGAGTTTCCGACTCGTTGCCCAATAAGATATGTATATTTCTTTAGGATCTTTGTAACGGTGACCGTGTTCGATTGGAATACGGAGGACCGTAAAAGACGTGAATACGAAGTCGTCATCATTATATACAATAGCACGCTAAGGTATGCAGAGAAGCTGAGAATTGTATCGTAATATTAGACCATTGCACTTTAATATGTAGGTATCTGGTCCCACAATCCTTTTGTATTCTTTCTCCTTAGGGGGCGAGTGTATTTTAAGGAATTCGTGAACTATAACATAGATTTTTTTTTTTAAATCTCATATTCAGACAACACATCGACGTTGTTTTTAACCAAGAAAGACGTGAAGGTAGGCTTATGATAATAGAGTAATGCAACCTTTAATTAGGACCCTTCTGAACTTTAAAAATGATATAATTAAGTTAGTTGCTCATGAGGGTTTGTTGGTTTCCTTTTATATATATATCTTATCCATTTTCCTCATAGGGTCTTATTGCACCTTACCATTGTGATGATAAGTTCCGATGTTATTTAGCACGGATTCTATCCTCCATGAGTAGTGATGTTGCCGTAGAAACGCACTTGAACTGAATCAGGTGGGAACAGAGGCAAATCATTAACATGTCTAGCATTACATATATTGTGCTTGAATTGGTTCAACAAGTTTGTCGTTCTTATTTAGACAATAGAACCCCTATTCTGAAGATTCCAGAGTGAAAACCACGCTGATACTAATTTCTGTCCTCTGCGTTCATTTTTAGTGAGGTATGTTCATACACACTTGGTTTATTACATTTAGGTGCCGATTCCGATCCTGTAAAACCCGGGTACAAATGGTTGTACGGAGCGTTTTCTCCGTCCGACTCGTACCCGGGAAAAATACCTTACAAACTCGCAAGTACGAATCGCACAGAAATACCATTTCCGTACGAGTCGTACAAAAGACCGACCGGCAAAAAAATACATACAAATCTGATTCTGGACGGCGCATACGCGATGTCCGGATGGAGTCAGGCAGCGTTTTACGGACCAGCAAGTACGATTCGTGCCTACGTCACTCCGCACGTAGCATTTTTTACGGGAGCCAAAAACTGCCGGGAAATTGAGGACGACGCGACGGACAGCGATGGACCCCAACCTACGCGTCATCCTGGCCCTCATAGCCTACGACCTCGTGTTCAGAAACCGACGCAGACGCCGCAGAAGGTCAGAACAACCCCCAGGGGCAAAGGGGGGGGGGGTGCAAGGGGCATGAAACATAACCCACACCCCACAAAAAACAAATATATCCTGCACATTAATTACCTCCATGGTCTGGTCACTGCGGGGCATGTGTCCACCAATCTCACATCCCGCCACAACGGAAGTGGAAGTGGACGCGTACCCGTCACCACCACAATGGTGGTACGGGACGTACCCACGCCCCTCACCATTGCAGTGGTGATGTAGGGGTACGCGTGTACGGACCGTACCCACGCCCCCAGAGCGTGGGTACGGTCCGTACACGCGTACCCCTACATCACCACTACAATGGTGGTACGGACCGTACCCACGCCCCCCAGAGCATGGGTACGGGCCGTGCCACGCGTACCCCTACGTCACCGCCACAATGGTCGTACGGCCCGTACCACGCGTACCCCTACGTCACCGCCACAATGGTGGTACGGCCCGTACCCGCGCTCTGGGGGGCGTGGGTACGGGCCGTACCACACGTACCACTGGATGTATGACATTACAACACGTGTCATTACAACGCGTGCAGTTACATCGCATGCATTACAACGCATGCAATGTTACAACGCTATGCCATTACAACGCAAGTCTTTACATCGACTTGCACTAGATGGCGTGCTAACATTAGAAAAGTGTAATTTACTATTCCAACTCCAGTCCACGTAACAGTAGGGAAGGTGTTGGGATAGTAAACTACACTATTTGTAATGTTAGCACGCCATCTAGCGCAAGTCGATGTAAAGACTTGCGTTGTAATGACATTGCGTTGTAACATCGCATGCGTTGTAACGCATGCGATGTAAAAGCTGCGCGTGGTAAAAACCGCGTTGTAATGGCTGTTCCCCGTACCACTACGTCACCGCCACTATGATGGTACGGCCCGTACCCACGCCCCCAGAGCATGGGTACCGTCCGTACACACGTACCCCTACAACACCACTACAATGGTGGTACGGACCGTACCCACGCCCCCCAGAGCATGGGTACGGGCCGTACCATGTGTACCCCTACGCCACCGCCACAATGGTGGTACGGCCCGTACCCACGCTCCCCAGAGCATGGGTACGGGCCGTACCACGCGTACCCCTAGTTCACCTCCACAATGGTGTTACGGCCCGTACCCACGCTCTGGGGGGCGTGGGTACGGGCCGTACCACGCGTACCCCTACGTCACCGCCACTATGGTGGAACGGCCCGTACCCACGCCCCCAGAGCATGGGTACGGTCCGTACACGCGTACCCCTACAACACCACTACAATGGTGGTACGGACTGTACCCACGCCCCCCAGAGCATGGGTACGGGCAGTACCATGTGTACCTCTACGTCACCGCCACAATGGTGGTACGGCCCATACCCACGCTCCCCAGAGCGTGGGTACGGGCCGTACCACGCGTACCCCTACAGCCCCATTACATGATGGATACAAGGCGTACACATGCCATGGATGTAGGTGTACGGCTTGGTGCAGCACATCAGCTGTAAATTGGGGGTGATGTATGCCCAGGACAGCAGTGTACCACAGCAAGGGCGCAAGTGGGTGGGTGGATGCAGAGGAATACCAGCAGTGGACAGGGACATGTGAGGGGTGGGTGCCCATCACTCCCAGCAGTGGACAGAGACATGGGGGTGGGTGCAGAGGACTCCCAGCAGTGGACAGAGACATGGGGGTGCGTGCAGAGGACTCCCAGGAGTGGACAGAGACATGGGGGTGGGTGCAGAGGACTCCCAGCAGTGGACAGAGACATGGGGGTGGGTGCAGAAGAATACCAGCAGTGGACAGGGACATGTGAGGGGTGGGTGCCCATCACTCCCAGCAGTGGACAGAGACATGGGGGTGGGTGCAGAGGACTCCCAGCAGTGGACAGAGACATGGGGGTGGGTGCAGAGGACTCCCAGCAGTGGACAGAGACATGGGGGTGGGTGCAGAGGAATACCAGCAGTGGACAGGGACATGTGAGGGGTGGGTGCCCATCACTCCCAGCAGTGGACAGAGACATGGGGGTGGGTGAAGAGCACTCCCAGTAGTGGACAGAGATATGGGGGTGGGTGCAGAGGACTCCCAGCAGTGGACAGAGACATGGGGGTGGGTGCAGAGGACTCCCAGCAGTGGACTGAGACATGGGGGTGGGTGCAGAGGAATACCAGCAGTGGACAGGGACATGTGAGGGGTGGGTGCCCATCACTCCCAGCAGTGGACAGAGACATGGGGGTGGGTGCAGAGGACTCCCAGCAGTGGACAGACATATATGAGTGGGTGCAGAGGACTCCCAGCAGTGGACAGAGACATGGGGGGGTGTACATCATTTTCAGATGACCACAACTCCATGGGTGTATGTACGTATCCCTAACTTTGGACAATGATGATAGTGCCATAACAACACATCACTGACAGCAGTGTCCCACTCCCAGGAGGATGGATGTCTTTCCCCCACTGCATGACACACCACATGTGGGTGTGAGGACAAATAACACATGCATACCCACCCCTGGCAGATGCAGCACAATACACACACTGAGATCATGCCACAAGACTGTATAGTCATGTCACTGCCTAATAAACTAAGAGAGCCAAAGAGAACACACACTGCCACGCACATCCCAGGACTGATAGGAATGTTCAGGTGCTGGGCCAGCCACCAAGATGTTGTCTGTCATGGAAGGAATAGGGTGGAGTTCCCACAGATACAATGCCCACAATTGTGAGTCAGGTGTTCAAATACCCAGCAGAACAAGTACCATATGTGTACTAGGCTGGGACTACACACATGCATTGTGCGGAAAAGGGACAAGTTATCCATGAAGGCATGGCAAAATACTCCATACACAAGTACAGTGAGTACCAAGGATGGCACAGACGATGCAGCCGGAGACATTGCTGAGCAGGCATGGCCAGAGTTGAAGGGATCCATCACCAACAAAGGAGATGTAGACACAGGGCAACACAACAATTGTGCAACCCTCTCCAGGGGAGATGTCAGGTGCCACAGAGGAAGGAACACTCCTAGGGACAATGTCTCCAAACACAAAGAGCAGACACGACCAAAGATTCTTTGCAGAGACCTTGTGAGGGCACGCAGATACCATGTTCCACCCCATGAGATGCAGACGACAACATTTCCCTGAAACATAACACATTCCCACAACCCCAACTCCTGGAGCCTCAGCATCAACATCAATACATGAAATGCAAGACTTTCAAAACGGAAAACAAAATGCTTTATTCAGCATGAAAAAATAAGATGTAGTAAAGAACACTATGTACAAAGGTCAATGGCCAGTCCAGATATGAAGTCCTTGGGGGGGACACATGGCCACACGTCTCCCCTAGCTTGCCTGCACATACTAAACCTCTGGTTCAACGACTGGGGGGGGCATCATGTGGGGAAGGACCAGGCACCGCAGGGACAAGAGGGGGAAGGGTAGGTGTGGTGGGTGCAGGGACGGATGACTCCACCACAGGGGGTGGGGCAGCGCCAAAGGTGGAGGTGAGCTCGGCGCTGCACACTTCTGCCAGCTCTTCAAGCGTCTCCCCTGCACCCGGAGAAACAACAGGCCCCAAGAAGGGGGGGGGGGTCGGAGGGATGGGTTGCAGCGCTACGGGGGGAGGTGGTGGACAGGCTGGGAGACTTAACTCCCCTACCTGTCGAGTGCCTTGACCGGTTCCGGCCAGGTGAACTAGTGGGGCTGAGGCCCAGCCCAGCAAAGTAGGCCTCCTTCTCCGAATCTGGGGCAGGGGAGCCAAGGGGAGTGACATCGGAGGGACTGGGGAGTGAGTCATGTGGTCGAGGACTGTGGCTGCGTGCCTGCCTGTGTGCCCCAGACCCAGTGGGTGTGCCTGCTTCCCCCTGAGTGTGCGTGTCAGAAGGTGTGCGCTTGCCCTTATGTGGTGGTGTGCTGCTTGTGTCTGGTGGAGTGCGTGTGTGTGGATGTCTTGGTGTGATTGGGACAGGCATGGGTGTGGGACTTGTGGATGGGGCAGGGGTAGGGGGGGAGGCAGCGCTGCAGGTGACTCACTACTGCCGTCAGTGACGAGTCCAGGGACCTCAGCAACATCCGTTGGTCAGACATCGCTGATGACATGCCCTCCATGTACGACACCATCTGGGTCAGCAGTCTGGTGTGGCCATGGAGGACAGTCAGGATCGATGTCTGCCCAACTTGCAACTGCCGCTGAATGTCCTCAGACACGGCAGTGAGGGCAGCAGGGGGGACAGGGGCAGGGGGTGCGGTGCCTGGCACGAAGAAGACACGGTGTGGCCTAGCACGGACAGCAGGGACCCGAGCAAGTGGGAGGGCGGTGATGGGAATGGAGGGGGCGTGAGAGATGTACTGCTGCTTTCAGCTGTGGGAGCAGCCTCCGCCCCCTCTGGGAGCTCAGCCTCAGACCCGTCTGCCTCGTAGTCAGTGTTGGTACTGGCCAGGTCCTCCGCCTCACTCCCCTCGCCCTCCGTGCCACTAGATTCCACCGACTCCTCAGCAGTGGTGGCACCACTGCTCGATCCCTCCTCCACATCCTTGCCGGTGTCTCCCTCGGTGTTCTCCGATGATGCTGTGGGCAAGGTGAAGAGACAGTAAGAAATCAGTCACCTGTATACATCTGACACATGAGTCCAAACAAAATAGGCAACAGTGCATATCAGGAAAGGCATCATGAGTAACATCTAGGATACTCCCCACATATGTAAGCCCTGCACTCCCCAGTTGGTTGACCCACCATGCCACTTGGAAACAATGAAAATTAGGACACAACAGCAAATAACTTGAAATCACAAGATCATGAGAAGCTAGTGTCTGGGATCAGTTGAGCACAGCAAGACTATGAAGGCATGCCACCTCTTGTTCACTGTGAACCAAACAGTATTGTCGCACCCAAGGCCAAATACCACATGCCAATGCAGAAGGTGTCCCCACACTCAGAGACCTGTGAGTACTTTTGACACCCCAAAGAAATACATTGTGACTCCTGGAGAATCACAACCCTTTACACAAGGGACATGTCTAGCATGTGTGAATGTGGCACTCTGTGAACACAACACACATGTGTCTGCATAGCAGAAGTCACACAAGGAGGTGCACACCAAACTACATGTACACAGTCATTGTCTGAGCTGCCAAACTCATTCAAATCAGCCACTGTTAGGCAGAAATGGCGTATCAGTAAGTACATATACATGGCACGACGGTGGTCTGGATGACTTGACACTCGTAAGTTGGTATCAGCAACAACCAAGGACTAACCCAAATGCTACCACACTGTGGGAACATGTATATGTATGAACTCCAAACAAGTTTTGTTCAAACTGTGCCTTACTTTAAAATGTGCCAGCGTGTCCCTGGAAAGTGTAAAGGTGGTGTCTTGTGCACTTCCTTGGGAGACATCTGTCATGCAGGCACATCATTGTCCTTCACAACAAAACAACAAGGTCAAGCATATGAAACATTGAGACATGTTGACAGGTGTAGTGAGTGCCAATGGACATTTTCTCTGAGTAACAACTTGAATAATGTCATTTGTCAGATGGCTATCTGTCACCTCATCACACAGTTGGCTACACATATGACCTACTGACTGTCATCTGGAGTGGCACACATGTCCACACCCAGGACAATGCATAAGCTAATGGGCCTGCAATTGTTTAGCAAAAAAGCCTAGCTGTACTGTGGGTTCCCCCTCATGGCAAGCCAGAATGTACCCACAGATGTCAGCACACAAAGTCACAACAGTGTAGCATCTGAACCACACACAGGTGCCAAAAATGTACAAGCAGGATACATGATTGTCAAAAACTGACACAGGCAATGAAGCACGAACGTTAAGCACTGGCCAACATCACGGGGGCACTGCACGATGACTTTCTGTACTGCGAATCATCACACACAAGTCAGAAGTGGCAATGAAACATCAGGGTTGAACATGTACGCCCCTCCCGCACACACCCACCCATACCTGAGTCAATGTGACTGTTACCAATCAAGAAGTGACACCTCTTATTCAGGGTTACAATAACTGTGCTTGACAACTAGCTTCATTAACACGACATCACCTTGTAGGGCTGCCAAAACATATTGGTCACAAACAAACATCAACAGATTGTTGTGAATAGCCACACAGGCACTGCCCATTGTGAGTATGCACAAGCAAACTGGTGTATCCCTGTCCAGTGGGCAAATGTATCACACATGTGAAAAATACTACCTAGGCCAGGGAACAATGCCACAGAGGCAGAGCCATGCTGAACCCACAGTGAATGTGCACAGTGTTGGATGACACACATGAGTAGGAGGGCAGGCTGTGTCAGGGGACTGTAGTGGGCACACTGCTCCATGGTCCTGGAATGAGCTGACTGTTACAGGAGCAACCGTCCCGGCACTATGCATATATCCCACTCATGCACATCATGTCTGAGGCCACAACATTGGTAATGCATGCTGCAAGTCTGTTCATTTGCACCCTCACACTCCTATGTTGAGACTCAGCATCAGTGCCAACAATTATGCACCCCCAAATGACTGAACAGGACAGGGCACAGGTAGACCACCCCCACAAATGATGCTGAAAGCAGTGTGCACCTTGATAAACTGGCAGCCTAGATGACCATGCGCAATAGTGGTAACACACAGACCAGGAAACACATGTCAAGGAGTGGAAGGGAGGAAGAACAGCACAGGTTGACTTGGGGGAACAGGATATGCACTGCACATATATAGCCTGGGAGTGTATCCAGGCGACTGAGCAGCTACAAAAGCTGGCGACACACAACAAACACACATGTACCTACCCCCTTCCTGCTGCTGTAACTCCTGTATCCGCCTATCCAGGTCAGGGAAGACCACCGCCAGGACACGCTTCATCTGGTGGGTCAGGCGCCGGCGCCCGCCATGCTTGTGAGGAGCCTCCTCCTTCAGCATGACACGGGCGATCCTCCGGGTCCAGCACCGGATGTCCTGCCATCTCTTCCTCACTTGTGGCAGGCGCCGACTGCGACCCTCCACCGATTGCACGGCCTTGACGGCCTCCTTCCAGATCTTCCCCTTCTGGTAGGCGGTTACCTGTGTGGATGACAAAGTGGGACAACATCACTACACCTGCACCATGTCACAGAGACACACATTTGAACATCTTTGATTTGTTGAACAGGGCATAGTATGCTGGCAAGTAATAGCACCTTAGTCATAGGGACTTTTTCCACTGGGGACGCAACAATGAACTACATGGCATAGTAAGTACACAGGTGGCATGAGGGGTGCGAAACAATCCCTGATCATGGCACACACTGTGCATCCCAAGCAACACAAGGCTGATGGACAGCACCGCAAAGCAGTCACATGCCCCAGGCCCCTGACAAAACCTCAGCAGAGTACACAGACACACACAGGCACACATCAATCACCTGCCATTGGCAACAGCGGATGCAAACCTCGCTCTGCACATGTGCCACTTGCCAGGGGGGGGTCACAGGTGTGGGGCTAGCTCAGCAAGTCAGACACACAGCACGGCTTACTTCACACATCAGATGGATTGAGCAGTTGCCTCCTCCATGCAGCTGTGGTGCAACACTCCACATAGACACTCACCCACATGACAAGAAACAATCACACACATCAATGTCCAGGGGGCGTCCACATCATTTGGACACTCTCACCACTCTCACCACAGCTCCACTCAACTCTCACACACATCTGTGGGTGCAGTCACCTTTCACACCGGGGTGACCACTGAATCACCGCAGGACAATAGAACAAGAATGCCCAAGAGGATTAGGCTGGCTGAATGTGCCATGCACTATGCAGTGAATGTCACAGTAAGCACAATGCAAGTGAGGAGTGCACACATGAACTACATCAAGCCCTGCATGAGAGACATAAGCCATCCACCCCCCCCCCTGGGACCCACTCCAACCAACATTGCATGTCTGTCACACCTGGACACAATGCCAGAAGTGACAGACACAATAAAGGTGCACAGGCAAAGGTAGTGGAGTCAGCACTCACCTGCTCCCCTGGTCGACCATACAGCATGTGGTACCGTGGGAGGATCACATCCAGCAGGGCCTCGTTCTCCTCCTGGGTGAAAGGCTGGGCCCTCTCCACAGTCCTTGACATGGTGCCAGAGGGAGACAATACAGCAGCAGTGGTATCGACTGACATGTTGTGCAGGCAAGTGCCCTCTCATGGGTTCTGCCTGCCTTATATCTGCCTTGCTGGCCTATTTCATTTACAGGAGTACAGAGTGATTGGTCAGACTCATTTGCATCCTACGTTTCCTCCAATCCCTTTAAACATACACCAGTGACAGCCTTCGCATCTTTCGATTTTGCAGCATCATGTCAAGTCAACAACCACTTTGCAACAATGTATAATGTGGCCAACTGCTTATTCCAGACCACATGATGTTAAATTTTGAACTTGAAACTCGGTATCCATGACAACCAGCATGCATTTAGGCCCTAATACTTGTCCCTCATGTGTCCCCATTGTAATTCTTAAATCCCCACACAGGTATGGCGCGTTTCACACGTACCCCTAGGGCACCATCACTACAGTGATACGGGCCGTACTCACGCGTGTACGGGCCGTACACGCGTGAGTACGTGCCGATCACTATAGTTGGGGGTACCGTAGGGCCTAGTGATACGGCACGTACTCACGCGTGTACGGCCTGTACACGCGTGAGTACGTGCCGATCACTATAGTTGGGGGTACCGTAGGGCCTAGTGATACGGCATGTACTCACGCGTGTACGCCCTGTACTCACGCGTGAGTACGTGCCATACACGTGTGAGTACGTGCCGTATCACTCGGACCTACAGTAACACAACTATAGTGATAGGCACGTACTCACGCGTGAGTACGGGCTGTACACACGCCCTCAGAGCGTGTGTACTGCGTTTCACAGCTTACACTGGTGATAGGAGGCGCACACGATAGGAATGGAGGTGTCAGACTCGCACAAGGCTGGACATCAAGTCATTGTCAGTGCAGTCCTTCATGTGCAGGGCCTAGGTGTGTCAGGCAGTGATGTGGCACATGTCTCCTCATGTTGTGGCACAATAGATGTGTGATGAGCTGTTTACACATGTCATGTGTGATGGGGCACTACGTGGCACACTTCCCCTTCACACTTTGCACATGGGTGCATGTACGACACACGAGTCAAGCACTGCATCACTGGTATGGCAACACCCGCAACTGTCCCCTGATGCCAGGTACACGGATAATTACACCTGACATGTGACTACCAGCGTGCCACGATGTGACTATGTGATGTGTGTGTCATGTGCTCCCATGAGCTGTTCCGTCAACTCCATCTGCTGTTGCAGCATCCAACATGTGTCTGTGTGCATATGTGCATGGCACACATATACGCACACCATGCCACATGTGGACTCACACGTTACATGTGTCATGATGGTTCGAAGATGACTTCCTGACATGAGGCAATATCTGCGTTCTCTCAATGTCTGTGTCATCAGTTTTTGACATGTACCCCTTCATGGAAATGTGTGTTATCTGTCCTTTTTCAGATGACGTGACCTGTGCGTCTAGACTCCCGCCAGCTGTCTCTATGAGATGACATCCTTCAAATGCTGATATGTGGATGTCTGTCACTCATGTAATGTGTCTGGCTTGTCACTTACACTGGCCCACAGCTATTTTAATGGCATGTTACGTCAACATTGCCATGCAACTATTGTGGCAGGCTCTTCGTAGGAGTATCACCTGGCTGGCCTACGTGTCCTGGATGTATTGCACAGCACAGACTCTGTATTAAGCAGATGTGTATTAGCTGTTGAACATGTGCTCACCTCAGTGACATTGGTGTGGTAATGTACTCACTCTTCGTTATTCCTTCCAAATCTCTGCAGGGCACCGCCTCTCCCCAGACGAATGCCAGACCTGGATACCATGCGTGAACATGACTGCATACGCAGATACCGCTTCTCGTAAGAGTTGATAGAGGACTTGACCCGCCGGCTTGCACCACACCTCCAACCACAACACAGGTATCCTACAGCTCTGACCCCCAAGATGAAGGTGATGGCAGCTCTACATTTTTTTGCTACCGGCACGTTTCAATTGACCATAGCTGATGTCGGTGGCATGTCCCAGACAATGTTCAGCCGTGTCCTGCATGATGTTTTAGAAGCCATGTTGGTGCACCTGGATGAATTCATCCATTTTCCCACTAGTGAGCAGTCGACAGGTGTCAAGGGTGAGTTCTGTGCCCTGGGAGGGATGCCTCATGTAATTGGGGCCATTGATGGGACACATGTGGCTTTGGTACCACCACAGGCACAGGAGGTAGCCTATAGAAACAGAAAACATTACCACTTCATTAATGCCCTTGTGGTGTGTCTTGCTAACATGCTGATTTCCCATGTCTGTTCCCGTTTTCCAGGGTCCGCACACGATGCATACATCATGAGGCGTAGCAGGGTGCCAGAAATGATGCTGCAGCTGCACGCGGAACGAGCATGTCTTGTTGGTGGGTATACTCTGTTAGTCCTGTGTTTCGCACTATCTTTGTATCTTACGGCATCTCCTGACCCACTTCTTCACATGATGTTTCCATGTAGGGGACTCTGGCTATCCCAACATGCCATGGCTGATGACGCCTCTCCACAACCCCAGAACAGCCGCAGAACACCGGTACAACGACACCCATGGGCAGACGAGGCGCGTGATTGAGAGGACGTTTCGACTCCTGAAGAGCAGATTCCGGTGCCTCCACAAGACCGGCGGCACCCTCCCATATGCCCCGGTGGAGGTCTGCAAAATCTTCATTGTGTGCTGCATGCTGCACAACATGACAGTGGAGAAGGCCGTGCCACTCATCCTTGATCCGGATGAGCAGGATCATCCACCCGTGGAGGATGAAGGGCTCGGGCATGGGGCAAGTGAGGATGAGGATGAGGACATCCGGAGTCAGCTTATCCGCAACTTCTTCTCATGATGGTGAGTCCCTGAGTCTGAGTGTGCACGCTTTGTGCCTTGTGTGGCATGTGTTGCAATGTGTGTGTCGAGCTGACTGTGTGCTAAGTGACTTGGAGTGTGTTCTGATGTGTCATTCAAGTGATGATGTCATTCCACACATTTTAGCTGGGACACTAAATTTATTAAGGGCATGGTGACAACATCATTCCTGTAGAGTACATGTACATGTCTGCGGATTACTTGCTCTTCGCTGACTTGTTGTGTGTCTGTCCTCCCCAGGTTCTTGCGGCTGTCGTCTGCTCATGTCATCATTGCCCTCCTGCTATTCCACATGAGTATTGCAACGTGTGCTGGATCAGAGTTACATGCACAGACATGGTGAAAAGTCATTTGGGGTAAGGAGTGCAGCAAGGCATTTTGTGGGTGGTACGTGTTTGTGATATGTGGGGACTGCTCCTGTGCATGTTGTGTTACCATGCATACATGTCGACTCACCATGGGCCACATGACGTGTTGCATGGCTCCCATGAATTGATAGTCACCCTTCCTGACAGTCATTTGTAATAGTTTGTGGATTCTGATGAAGGCATCAATGTGTGTATAACGTCCCTCAGGAACATACGGGATGCTAATGGTGGACATAGTGTGGGACATCCCAATATGAGGCTCAATGGGGAATTGTAGACTCTCCGTGTGCAGCAAGGGGTGTTAGGCTCAACCCCTTCACTTGTGTGCCAGCTCAGTAGGATTTACCACATCTGTGTGTTGAAGGGGGTGTCCAGTGTAGGTCACACATGGTCAGCCAAATGACCTGTGAGTCTGTTCCAATTGATGCATTTCCCTTAGTGTGAGGCTGAGTAATAAAGGTGTTCGTCACACTCCAAGGTGCCTCATCTCTGTCAATGCAGGTCTCTTGCCACTTTGCATGCGGCATATCTGGCATAGTTGTGGAAGATTATGCATAGGAGTCCATGTGTCGTTTAGCAACATGCATGCAGTTGCTCATGGATTAGGCTCCCTATTGGGCATGAAGTACATGGTCGTGTATATTTTTGGGCATGTTGGTCCACACAATGGGCCATCAACAGCTGCTGAGGGTGTGTCTCCTGTGCGCAGGTCGGCCTTCAGCTTCCATCCGCACATCTAACGCCTGCTGTCAGACATACCCTGGGCACACACATGACACCTTTGCATGCTGAGTGTGCAACTCCAACTGCCTACACTGCGCTGCCCCACCTTCCAGGCCCTGTCACACCAACCAGGTCACGTCCCTAATACTCCCCACCGGCTCTGTAGACCAGCAAGGGCATGGGAGTGGGACTCAAGGCTTCAGCATGTAGTATGGAGCCATCGTCTGGGACATGGCACAGGTATCATCTCTCAGCATGTCAATCTACAGAGTGTCCAGGACCCCCCTCTCCACCATCACATGCGCACAGCACCTCATCATCAGCTCGTATGTCATTGACAGCCAGGTGCTCCTCACCCTCAACAAAGACACAGACATTGGCAGTTCCATCATTCAAGTATGCATGAGATCCATTGATGAATGGCTGTACACGAGCCACCTGAGGCTGGACTTGTACAGGACTGAGGTGATCATCTGAGGATTGTCCCCTTCCAGCTGAGTAAAGTGCTTGTGTTCCACCCGCAAGAGCCCTGCACAAGCACCCAGTGGCCACACACACAAGATGGTGTGCATCATGTTTGGCTCGCTCACATTTGCTATGCTAGTCCACAACATCTGTACCTCATGCTGCAACGCCCTCTGCATTATGCACATGATCCACAGATGGATCCACTCCAAGAAAAGACAGAGCATCCCCCAGGTCCATGACAACATCCGTGTCAAATACTGCCCTGCCCTCTACGGAGCAAGTACATCCAAACTCCCAGGAAACTTGTCCACATCCAGGGTGCATCTGCACACCTCAGCTTCAACACCCTGCGCCCCAGCTACCTCACCGTCCACCATAGGTAGCTGCAATGGATCACTGTCTGCTGCAGGATGACCTCCACACTCCCCACCCACACTCAGGAGGCAGTCCACAACCCCGACCCCAAACCAACCTTGTACGTCTGTCATCCTAGATCCCGTTGGGCCATCTCCGTGCATCCAACCTTGCCCTGGCCACCGTTCTTCACATCCACCGTACTCCAGCATACAGGACTTTGTTCTCCCACCTGGCCACACATACCTGGGACTCCCTCCCCGGGAAACTCCACATGAGCCATGTCCTCTACACCTTGATGATAATTTCCCAAATAGGTCTGTCCACACAGTTTAGCAAGGCCCCCCTCAGCAGCCGGAGGCCATCACAGGTGAGTGTTGTGCTCCATGCCTACATTGAATGATACCTTGTGACCCATGTGTGTCCTGTACCAGACTCTGATCCCAGGGTATGGATGGCTGGAGTTAGTTCAACACTCAGGCATAGTTTGACATTTCCACACACATATGTCGTTGAATAATGCAAAATGACAGGAACGTCTCATGACCAAAGTAATATATTTATTTGCGGTGGGGTACGTGTATTGGTAGATGAAATTAGGTGCTCTACCGGGGGAATAGAATCCAAAGTTCACAGGGGGATATGGTATCCTTGGCATTGGAAGTCATCAGAGTCCAGGGCACAGTGTTGGTCATCATTGGTCAGACTGTGACCAGCAAGTCCATGTGACAGAGAATGTCATTGGATGAGGTGCTGCTGTTGCGCCAGAGGGCCAGGTGCCAGGCCAGGTGACCTGGGAGATGTGGATGGTCCGCTGACTCTCACGGTCTTTTCCGTGGATGACCCACCTTCCTCCAGGGACCCTCAGATGCAGGCCTTGACGATGCTTGGGACGTTCCATCAGACGAATCCTCCTCCTCCTCCTCCTCCCTCCCTGTGTCTGGTGCTCGTCTACGCCTGGTGGCACAGGGAGGGTTGCCCATGCTTTGGGCGATCTGACGGAGTGATTGGCTCATGTCCCTGTGCACCGCCAGGAGCTCAGCCAGTCTTGCCTCCTTGGTGTTGTTGATGACTGGCATGATGCTCGACCTGCAGGTTCTTTATCTCATCAAGGGTCCCCTGCATCTCTGAGAGTCTCGACACGACCTGGTTGATGCCTCTGGTGTCACGCCGGTATGAGTCCAGGATGTTGCGTATGTGTGGCATACCGGTGTCCTGAGCTGGCTGGTCAGGTTCGCGCCTCCGCCTGCCTCCACTCCCACCACCCCTGCCCACTTGAGCCTGGCCTGCCCTTGTGGGCACATCGGGTCTACGGGACCCCTGAGGGATGGCATTTGCAGGGTTGCCTGCCTCCTGCTGTTTGCCCGGAGAACCTTGTCCCTCCTGGTCAGACTGGATCTGTTGTTCAGTGCGAGCAGGGCTCCTGGGTGTGTCCTGGGATGTGGCAGGAATGGGGGGTGGTTGGCACAGATGTACCTGACGCAGGTGCTGCAGGGGCTTGGGCACCAGAGGGTCCAGGTTGGTCGGGGTCATCCACGGAGTGGTGAGAGTCGTCGCTGCCGGTGGGATCATCTTCACGCGGAGCCTGGGACTGTGATTCTTCCCCCCCAGGGGGGAGATCGTCGACGTTGCCCTGTGTGTGAGAGAGAGAGACAATGTTAATGGTGTTTCATGCGACATCTATGTTTCATACATATTCAAGTTGACACAGTTCCTCCAGGTAGTTGGATGTGCCTAGCATTCCTCTCAATGTCCACTTGGGGATGGGTATGTTGCGGGGGACAGATTGGGATGTTCTCCTGAGTGTTTGACCTGTAGATTGTTGGCTATGATGCTTATTTGGCTATGGATTGGTCTTGTTGTGTCACATGTCCATTGTGGGAGTGTGTAAATCCGTTGCCTGCCCCGGGGGTGTGTGCTTGTGTTAGGGGGGGGGTTGGGACCGGGCCTGCTGTTATGTGTAGTGTGAGTTGTCATTGGGTCTCCCAGGTGATGTGTCTGTCCCCTCATGGTGCATGCTGGCATGACAGTGAGTGTGAGTTCCTGAGCTAGATACCTGTGCTTGTGGAGTTGGTGTTTGAGTGTACAGTGGTCCCAGGAAGGCCTTGTGCTGCATACAGCAGGGCCAAGTGTCAGCTACCTTGTCAGTACTTTGCCAGTCCCTGTGCATTGTGCATGGGTATGTGCCTATGCCATGTAGGCTGAGGGCATTGGTGTCTGCGTCTCATTTTCACAATGTGTTGTGTGGGGTCCACCCTCCCAGCCTCCCGGACATCCAGTCTTGTGTTTGTGGTTGTTGTAGCCTTGGACATGGCCTTGCCTTGATTTGTGAAGGGTGCATGGAGACGTTAGTGGCATGAGTGTGGTTTTTGAGTGTGGTTGTGTGCGGTGAGTGCTTGGGGGAAGTTGCGTGCATTTGGTGTATATGTTGTGTGGACCCCATTGCCCCCATGTTACGTAAGTTGTTTGTGTACTCACCAGGCTCTGCGACTCCTTCAACTCTGTGTACTCCCACCGGCGGTAGCAGGGCCATCACCTTCTCCTCTCAGGGATGGTAGTGTACGGGTCTGCGGGGCGGCCCACCTCCAGTGATGTTACTCTGGGCATATTCTTCGTTCATTTTCCTCTTGACCGCCCTTCGCAGATCGTACCACCTGCCTTGGCATTCATGCCTGGTCCTTCAGATGGGCGCAACAGCATTCACCTTATCAACAATCCTCTGCCACATGGCAGATTTTTCAGCTATGCTGGTCTGTCTGACCAATGTTCCAAACAGCTGTGGCTCGACTCTGATGACTTCGTTGACAAGGAGGTCCAGCTCCGCCGTTGTGAACTTTGGATTCTTGTCTGTGGGCATGGTGTGGGGTGTGGGTGTGGATGGTTGTGGGTGTGTGGGTGTGAATGTGACGGTGTGTGTGTGAATGTGAAGAGGGGGATGTTTGTGGAGGAGGTTGTGTGAAGGTGTGTGAGTGAAGGTGTAGTGAAGGTATGAGTAATGTGGAGTTGTTTCTCTGTGGGGTCTGGCAGCAGTGGGTCTGTTGCAAAGACTCATGGGTTGTGTGTGTGGGCCCTTATTATTGGTCCATTTTTGTGTGTGGCTGTGTTTGAATTTTGGTGGGTGTGTTATAAGAGGTGGTTGTGATTTGGGGCCTCTGTTTGCCTGTTTGGATGTGCCAGGTCAGTCATTGAGATGTATTTTGTCATGTAGACGTGTTTTGTGGTGTTGTGCGAGTCGAATTGACCCTCCTTGTGCTGTTTTACAGTGTCCTGGTTCTGTAAGAGTCTTTTTCGCGTAGGTACGATCCGTACTTATGCGATGCTGGGTGAGGGTGCTGGGGTACGGTGTTGGAGTGCGGCGCGTACATGCGGTGGGGGTACGGTGTGTACACGTGCGGTCCTGGGGTACAGTGCGTACATGCGGAGGTACGGCGCGTACATGAGGGGGGTAAGGCGCGTACATGCGGTGGGGGTAAGGTGGGGGTACGGTGCATACACGTGCGGGCCTGGGGTACGGCGCGTACATGCGGAGGTACGGCGCTTACATTGGGGGGAGGTAAGGCGCGTACATGGGGGGAGGGCGCATACATGCGGTGGGGGTACGGTGTGTACACGTGCGGCCCTGGGGTACGGCGCGTACATGCGGAGGTATGGCGCGTACATTCGGGGGTAAGGCGCGTACATGGGGGAAGGCACGTACATGGGGGGGTATGGCGCGTACAGGTGCGGGGCTGGGGTACAGTGGGACGGGGTAAGGCGTGTACATGGGGGGTACGGCACGTACATGGGGGGGTACGGCGCGTACAGTTGCGGGGCTGGGGTACAGTGCGGACAAGGTGGTGTACAGTGCTGACATATTTGGGGGGTGGGGAGGCTGTACGGCTCGTACACGGGCATATGTTTACCCGTGTACATGTGTGCTACTGCGTTGGCTCCGTACGGGCCATTTTACGTGCGATTGTGTATTCGGACGGACGGTCGGGATCGTACTTGCGCGCTCGGACTTGTGTTTTACGATTTGCACGTAAAAATGTCCGGCTCACTCTTGTACACTTTTCCCGACGATATTCGGACGTAAAAACTTTCCGACGCACTCTCGTAGACGTTTCCCGACACTATTCGTAGTTATTTTTCACGTGCGAATCGTACTTGGCCGTTTGTACGGTACTTGTACGACTCGTACGTAAAAAAATACAGATACGGGTTGTACGCAAATGATTTTTAACGGATCAGAATCGGCACCTTAGTGTTAGCTGTTTAACCAATAACAATAATATGAGAGACTTGTATACCTAGAGGTTTGACGATAACAACATATCGGATACGTTCAGATCCGGAACATAGGAGTAGGATAACTGAATGTCTACTCCAATTAATTGAATGTCATTTCCAATTGGTTGAGTGTTCTTGGACTTAGTGTCCTTTATATAGTGGTATGAATCGAGTTGTGATAATCTTTGGAGAACCCGACAATAATTATAAAAAGCATGTAATGTGGTTAGGGATTTTTAGAAATTTTAGAAATATTTTAGCATTGTGAATAAAATATTATTTTTGTTTGTATTTGTTTAAAAAAATTCTTAGAGTAAGTTTTTATATGGCTGTGTGGATAGAGAGATATATTGCATATATAATATTTAATATATGTGTTTTATTTTATTTCAACACAGGCACACATGACTTTGTGCTATTCTCCATTAAGAGACAATTATTGTGAAAGGTCCTGATGAAGGTGGTGCAAAATTTGTTAACACACCGAAACGCACCGACACTCCTGTAGTGTTAAATTCGAGGAACTAATGAGTCAGAAATCTCTCAGAATGACATGACTCTGATATAGATTCAATATAATTAATGTTTTGTTGATGATTTTTAATATGTCACTTGTTGCTGTCTCTTTTTGTTGATTGACCTATTATATGAATTGTTTTTAGGAATTTTGTATATTATTATTATTTTTTCTTTTTAAGTACTGTATTAGTGATTGTTAGAATCCGGGGTCTCTGGTTGGCGCAGGTATGCACTTGCGACAAGCAGGGACCCTTTCCTCTAAGTCAGGGCAAAGGATCACCTCTTTAAAAATAACCCCTGCTCACCCTCTAGGTAACGTGGCGCGAGCAGTCAGGCTAGATTTCCAGAGGGCATATAGGTTAAGCGTTCAAGTTGTCCCACACAATAATCACCTCCCCACCACACAAAGACACAAGGCTGTATTTATCAAAAATAGGATTCTTTATATAAAAGGTTTTCTTTCAGGCAGGTTGCAGAAATACAGTTCTCTTGGTAAAATAATCCAGTTACTCTCAAAATGCTTTAAGGGCAGTCCACAGGTTTCAAAATGGCACAGTTCTGTTTAAAATAAGTTCTTTAGGTCTTCGGGGCACTTCGTAGCGCCTTTGGGGTGCTCTGGGCAAGGTTTTTACAGTACCTTGCCGTTTCTCACGCTTCTCGCGTGAGCCGGAGTACGCTTGCCGAGTCTCACTCTTCTCGCGTGAGCACCGGCAATGCTTTTCAATGATGTTCGGCTCAATCGTAGGTACGGTTCGAACTCTGCTGGTTCCAAGGCCCATACGGTTCGAACCAAGGCAAGGCAGTACGTTTACAAAGCGCAATTGACTCAGCTGGACGTAGGGTTCGAACCAAGGCAAGGCAGTATATTCACAAGGCGCAATTGACTCAGCTGGACGTACGGTTCGAACTGGCAAAGGCAGGTACGGCTCAAACCCAGAGTACTTTAGAAGCAGTACGGTGCAGACAGGGAATCAGTACGGTGCGAACCCAGGGTGTACAAAGGGCAGTACGGTTCGAACCCAGGGGGGGGTTCAATGGCAAATACGGCTCAGACACCGTACACTTGAAGGCAATATGTTTAAAGGAAAGTACGGATCGTACTTTCAACGCGATCAGCGCCGTACCTTTGCAGCTTCACGGGGAAGGTTCGTGGCGGCCTCGCGGTCCAGTCCAGGGGTGTCCCACGTCGCGCTGGCGTCCCAAGTGTCCAGGGGACGGCGGAGCTTCGTGGGGCGCTCGGGCAGGATGCAGGTTGCCACGAAGGGGGGTCAGAAGCAGGTGGGCAGCCTCGGGGTGATTTCCCAGCGCAGCGCGCTGTCAGCTTCGTCCAGGTACGGCGATCCAGGGCACGTTTCAGGTCCTCACAAAAGCCTCCACAACCCGGCGGGGTCACAGGGGCTCGGCGCTCAGACGCAGGACTCTCCTCCTTACTTTGCGAGCTACGGCTCGAGGGGGCAGCTGTTCACGGTGCTCAGGCTGTCAGGCCTTTACTTTGTTTGCAGCCACGCCAGCAGCAGAAGTCGCGTTGCTCAGTGAGGTCCGGGGATGCACAGGTTCCCAGGGGTCAGCTTGCGGAATTACCCACGGCACTTCTCCTCTTCTTTCAGGGTGGTAGCGCCCACTGTTCCTGGGGCGCAGGTCAGGGGGCAAGTTCACACGCAAGCCCTTGGAGATTGTTTGTAAAGGCACAAGTTGAATTAGAGTCTTTTTCTTCAGGCTTTCCTTCTCCTTCCAGCAGACAGGCACCCACTGCAGGCCAGTCTCCCAGGCAGAGAGACAGTATTCCTCCTTCAGCTTCTCCAGGTCCTTCTCCTTCAGGCAGAGTTTCTTCTTGGCGCAAACAGGATCTGATTTCTTAGGAGCCAGGCTCCTACTTTTATACACCAATTCTTTTGTTCTTTAGCGCCAGGGGGCCTGGGCCTGGCTCAGTCCAGTTTTTGGAGCACTTTGTTGTGGTGACTCTGCGCTTTCCTTTCAGCAGCAGGGCAGAGACATCAGCCGCTCCACAGGGGGCGGCGCCGGCTTTGTGCTGGCAGAGCACAGGTCTATTCAAGAGTCAGGGGGTACTCCTCCCACCCATCCTGGTGTAATCTCTCTACCCACCACCTGGCAGCCAACCTGTCTCTGGGGTTTCCCCAACCCTGCTCCTTACTGTTGCTAGGCAGAACACACACACACACAGCGCAGAGGCGGACTGAATGGCCAGATCAGTAAATACTAACTTTCTAAAAGTAGTATTTACAAACACAGGATATTAAAATAAATTTTACTAAAAGAAGTATTTTATTATTCTGAGTCCAGGCATACTAAACATGACTTTCTACCATGCTCTATGAGTCCACTGGGGTCACAGCGTGTAGTGACTCCAGCAGCCCATTCTGGCCTATGGAGAGCAGGTAGCCTTCAATAGTGAAAAACGAAAATGGCTGTAATTCACTATTAAGACATGCCACACACATCAGGGCATGTCCTACCTTATGCCTACAATGCACCCTGCCCTTGGGCCTACCAGAGGGGTGACTAATATGTAGTTAAGGGAAGGTTTAGGGACTGGCAAGTGGGGGCACTTGCGCAGTCAGCGCGACAGTACCAGACTGCGCGCAGGTTCTGCAGTGGCAGACCCTAGACATATTTTACTAGGCCGCTTTTGTGGGTGGCACAACCAGTGCTGCAGGCCCACCAGCGGTATTTGTATTTACAAGCCCTGGCACTCCTGGTGCACTTTACTAGGGGCTGACAGTAAACCAAATGACTCAATCATGGACACCAATCAATGTATACATTTTTAAAAGGGAGCACTTGCACTGTGGCACTGATCAGCAGTGTCACAGTGCTCTGAGCAGCCAACACCAACAAAACACAATGAGGCACATCAGCAAAAAGTGGAAGGGAGACTCACGCCAAGGTGCCAGGTCTAACACGTGTCCCCTCCAGCTGAAATGTGGGGAGAACTACCCTACCCCAGGGAGTTCCTCTTCACTAAGGCGGAAAAACCTGGACAGACCGTCAGCATTGGCGTGATCTGTGCCAGGGCGATGTTCCACCGTAAAGTCCATACCCTGTAGGGAGATGGACCACCTCAACAGTTTTGGGTTTTTACCCCTCATTTGCATCAACCATCTGAGGGGCCTGTGGTCGGTCTGAACCCGGAAGTGAGACCCAAACAAGTAGGGTCTTAGCTTCTTCAGCGCCCAGACCACAGCAAACGCTTCTCGCTCTATCGCACTCCACCTTTGTTCCCGTGGAAGTAACCTTCTACTAATAAAGGCTACAGGTTGGTCCCAGCCCTCCTCAGTCATCTGTGAGAGAACAGCCCCTACACCATGCTCTGATGCGTCTGTCTGCACTAGGAATTCCTTGGAGAAGTCAGGAGCCAAGAGCACGGGCGCCGTGCACATGGCAGTTTTCAGGGTGTCAAAGGCGTTCTGACAGGTGTCAGTCCATATCACTTTTCTGGGCTGCTTCTTCGAAGTCAGCTCTGTCAAGGGGGCAACGATGCTGCCATACCCCTTGACAAACCTCCTGTAGTACCCAGTGAGTCCTAAAAAGGCCCTCACCTCCGTCTGGGTCTTTGGGGGCTCCCAAGCCAGGATGGTTTCTATCTTGGGTTGTAGGGGCGCCACCTGGCCGCTCCCCACCTGGTGTCCCAAGTACACCACGGACCCCTGCCCGATCTGACACTTGCTTGCCTTGATCGTGAGGCCTGCCTTGCGCAGTGCCATCAACACTTCCCAGAGATGTTGCAGGTGTTCTTCCCATGTGCCGCTGAACACTGCGATGTCATCCAGGTATGCTGCGCTGAACTCGGTCAGTCCAGCCAACACCTGGTTGACCAACCTCTGGAAGGTGGCAGGGGCATTCTTCATCCCAAATGGCATGACACGGAACTGGAAATGCCCATCTGGTGTGGAGAATGCAGACCTCTCTTTGGCCCCATCAGTTAAGGCGATCTGCCAGTACCCAGACGTTAGATCAAACGTGCTGAGGTACCGGGCAGCCCCTAACCGATCGATGAGCTCATCAGCTCTGGGGATGGGGTGCGCGTCAGTCTTCGTGACTGAATTGAGTCCTCTGTAGTCCACACAGAACCGGAGTTCGGGTGTGGCACCCGGCGCTGCAGCCTTTGGGACCAAGACCACTGGGCTGGCCCAAGGACTGCTGGAGGACTCAACCACCCCAAGAGCAAGCATCTTTGAGACCTCCTCTTTGATGCAGGCTCTGACCCTGTCAGTTACCCTGTAAGCCTTGTGCTTCACAGGTAAGCTGTCTCCTGTATCCACATCATGGACGCACCAATCTGTGATACCAGGAACCAGGGAGAACAGGTCAGGAAACTGCCCCAGCAGATGGCGGCAGTCATCCTGTTGCTCAGGGGTCAGGGTGGGTGAGAGGTTAACTCCATCCACTGACCCGTCCTGCTCTGAGGCTACCAAGAGGTCAGGAAGAGGTTCTGACTCCTCCTCCGTCCCATCATCGGTGGCCAAGAGCATGCCCACTTCGGACCTCTCCAAGTGGGGCTTGAGGCGATTGACATGTAGGACCCTTAAGGGGTTCCTAGGAGACTGCAAGTTCACCAAGTAGGTGACAGAACTCTTGCGCTCCACAATCTCAAAGGGTCCTGTCCACTTGTCCTGGAGTGCACAAGGCTCCACCGGGGCAAGGACCCATACCTTTTGACCAGGTTGAAGCTCAACCAGAGTGGCATTCTGGTCGTACCACCGCTTCACTTCCTCCTGGCTGGCTTCCAGATTTGCCTCAGCAAGTTGCCTGAAACGCCTAGTCTGGTTCCTGAAGGCCAGCATGTAACTAAATACATTCTGGGGAGGTTTCCTGGGAGATTGCTGCCAGCCTTCCTTGACCAGACTCAGAGGTCCACGTACAGGGTGGCCATACAGAAGCTCAAAGGGACTGAACCCCAGAGACTTCTGTGGCACCTCACGGTACGCAAAGAGAAGGCATGGTAAGAGGACGTCCCACTTACGCCTCATTGGTCCTTCAAGGCCCATGATCATGCCCTTTAGGGTTCGGTTGAATCGCTCAACCAACCCGTTTCCTTGTGGATGGTAAGGGGTGGTGAACTTGTATGTCACACCACATTCTTGCCAAAGGGATTTCATATATTTCGATATGAAATTGGTCCCCCTATCGGACACCACCTCTAGAGGGAATCCTACTCGGGAGAAAATTCCCATCAGTGCTCGTCCCACCACGGGGGCCGTCACTGTCCTCAGAGGGATGGCTTCAGGGTACCGGGTGGCATGGTCCACCAAGACCAGGATAAACCTGTTGCCCATGGCTGTCTTGGGGTCCAGTGGCCCCACAATGTCAATCCCCACTCGCTGGAATGGGGTACTGACTACAGGGAAAGGTTGGAGTGGAGCTTTCAGCTTCCTTCCACTCTTGCCACTTGCCTGGCAAGTCTGGCATGTCCTGCAGTGAGTATCAGAACTCCTGCGCATTTGGGGCCAATAAAAGTGGGTGACAAGCCTTTCAAAGGTCTTGTCCTGCCCCAAATGCCCTGCTAATGGCACGTCGTGAGCCAGCCCCAGTAGGAAGGTTCTGAACTTCTGGGGTACCACCAGCGCACGGGCTGACCCAGGTTCAGCAACCTTAGGCTCTGAGTACAGGAGGTCGTTCTCCCAGTAGATCAAGTGAGTTCCGGACTGATCACCATTGGCCTGGGCTGCAGCCTGCTGCCGCATACCCTCTAGGGAGGGGCACTCTTTCTGCTCCCTGCAGAATTCCTCCCTGGAGGGGCCTCCTTCTTGCTGCCAATGGGTCAGCTCAGGCAGGTCCCCCAGTTCGGCTATCTGTTCCCCGGTAGGCTCCAGGGCATCCCCCTCAAGGTCTGCTTCCTCCTGGGCCGTGGGAACTTCAGGAGCCGGTTTCCCGTGCCTCCCTTGCCCTCTCTCTAAGGCCGGTTCCTGGGCCTCTCCCTCAGGCTCCAGGGTCCCTTCAACACCCCTACTGGCTGCCATTGACCGGGTGGTCACGCACGCCCAATCAGGTAAACCCACCATCCGCAGATGGGCTGTCTTCTCCACCTTTTCCCAAGGGGAGCTCTCTAAGTCATTCCCTAGGAGACAGTCTACAGGCATGGCAGTTCTCACAGCGACTTGCAGAGTACCAGAGACCCCCCCCCACTCAAAGGGAACTTGAGCCATTGGACAATGACTCTCCGTGTTGTCAGCATTGACAACCCGACAATAGGCATGGGGTACGACCTGCTCTTGAGATACCAGGTGCTGCCGCACTGCAGTCACGCTGGCTCCTGTGTCTCTAAGAGCCTCTACCTTCTTCCCATTGACGGTCACCACTTGCCCATATTTCTTAGTGTTAGAGGGCAAGTTGGCTTGGGGGACCATCTCACTGTCTCCTAGTGAGACTAAGGTCATCTGGACGGGGTCCCACCCACCTTGGACTTCTACCTCCTCCCCAAAGGCTACTGTAGCCACTTGCCTGGGTGGAGCACCAGTGGGTGCGGGTTTCACATATTGGCGACACTTGGGATCACTGGCAAAGTGACCTAGTTCACCACATTTATAACATTGAGGGGGCCCCTTGGGAACAGGTTTACCTGTCGGGGCCCCTGTCTGCTTCGGGGTCGGGGGAGGCTGAGAACCCTTCTGCTGGTTCCCTTGGGGATTACTTTGGGGGCCTTTTTGGAACCCTTTCTGTTTTCCCTTGTCCCCCCCATTCTTCTGCTGGGGACCCTGCCCACCCTTGGCGGAGTCTCCCACGGGACCCTTGTGGACCCTGGTGCTGAGCCAGCGGTCCGCCTCCTCAGCAAGCTTCCTAGGGTTAGTCAGCTTGCTATCTATCAGGTGTTGGCGTAGCTCAGGAAAACAATTAAGCGACAAGTGCTCCCATGCAATTAAATCAAAGAGACCTTGGTAATCATCTACTTTGCTACCCTTCACCCAGCCATCCAGTGCTCTGCAGAAAAAGGTCACATACTCCACATACGTACCCCCCGCAATCTTGGTACACCCCCTGAACCTCTGTCTATACATTTCAGGAGTTAGCCCATATCTGGTCATTAAAGCTTCTTTCATGTGGGGGTAAGAATTCTGCATGTCTAAGGGCAAATCTAAAAGTGTGTCCCGCCCCTCACTGAGGAACCGCCCCCACAACCCCGCTCCCCAGTCTTTCTCAGGGACCCGGTGGGAGGACATGGCTACCTCATAGGCCCGGAACCATTGCCCTATGTCATCATTCCTGTAGAACTCTTTAACTACATCTTTTGGGATGTACACCCTTGACTCTACCTGCACCGGCGTTGCGCTGCCACCAGAGGGAGTGTTCTCCAAACTTTTCTCTTTGATCGCCAGTTCCCTCATTCTGGCGTCGTGCTCCATCAGGATCTTTCTCTCCTCAAGAGCCATTCTCTTTTCTTCTAGAGCCAGCTTTTTGCTTTCCAGCTCCAATTGATCATCTATTTTCAGTTTTGCCAAAGTGACTTGTTGCTCTCTTGCGGCCTGTCTGTCTGCCAGCTCCTCTGGTGACAGACCTCTGCCCGCACTGTGGATGCTCTCCGCTGGTTCCACTAGGTCAATCTCCTCAGGTACAACATCCTCAGCTGCACCCCTTGATTCCATCCAGGCTTTCAGAGCCTTGTAGATCTGTGGTTTGAGCTTGCACCCCACATGTGGAACCTTGAACTTCTTGCAGAAGTACTTGAGTTGCCTTCTTGTGTAGTCGTCCAGTTTTGACGCATCCCATTCCCATTCCATCTCAGAGGCTTCAGATGCTGTGCTGTTTGAGCCCGGCATGGCTTCAAACGCAAGGGATCTTCTTTTTCCTTGGCAAGCGAAAATTAAAACTTGAAAAAGTTCTGTGGTTTAAGCTACTGGACTGTCCACTGTGCAATGGTTAGTAATCACTGCGCAGACACCAAGAACGCAAATCCGTAAATCCGCACCGCTGCCACCAATGTTAGAATCCGGGGTCTCTGGTTGGCGCAGGTATGCACTTGCGACAAGCAGGGACCCTTTCCTCTAAGTCAGGGCAAAGGATCACCTCTTTAAAAATAACCCCTGCTCACCCTCTAGGTAACGTGGCGCGAGCAGTCAGGCTAGATTTCCAGAGGGCATATAGGTTAAGCGTTCAAGTTGTCCCACACAATAATCACCTCCCCACCACACAAAGACACAAGGCTGTATTTATCAAAAATAGGATTCTTTATATAAAAGGTTTTCTTTCAGGCAGGTTGCATAAATACAGTTCTCTTGGTAAAATAATCCAGTTACTCTCAAAATGCTTTAAGGGCAGTCCACAGGTTTCAAAATGGCACAGTTCTGTTTAAAATAAGTTCTTTAGGTCTTCGGGGCACTTCGTAGCGCCTTTGGGGTGCTCTGGGCAAGGTTTTTACAGTACCTTGCCGTTTCTCACGCTTCTCGCGTGAGCCGGAGTACGCTTGCCGAGTCTCACTCTTCTCGCGTGAGCACCGGCAATGCTTTTCAATGATGTTCGGCTCAATCGTAGGTACGGTTCGAACTCTGCTGGTTCCAAGGCCCATACGGTTCGAACCAAGGCAAGGCAGTACGTTTACAAAGCGCAATTGACTCAGCTGGACGTAGGGTTCGAACCAAGGCAAGGCAGTATATTCACAAGGCGCAATTGACTCAGCTGGACGTACGGTTCGAACTGGCAAAGGCAGGTACGGCTCAAACCCAGAGTACTTTAGAAGCAGTACGGTGCAGACAGGGAATCAGTACGGTGCGAACCCAGGGTGTACAAAGGGCAGTACGGTTCGAACCCAGGGGGGGGTTCAATGGCAAATACGGCTCAGACACCGTACACTTGAAGGCAATATGTTTAAAGGAAAGTACGGATCGTACTTTCAACGCGATCAGCGCCGTACCTTTGCAGCTTCACGGGGAAGGTTCGTGGCGGCCTCGCGGTCCAGTCCAGGGGTGTCCCACGTCGCGCTGGCGTCCCAAGTGTCCAGGGGACGGCGGAGCTTCGTGGGGCGCTCGGGCAGGATGCAGGTTGCCACGAAGGGGGGTCAGAAGCAGGTGGGCAGCCTCGGGGTGATTTCCCAGCGCAGCGCGCTGTCAGCTTCGTCCAGGTACGGCGATCCAGGGCACGTTTCAGGTCCTCACAAAAGCCTCCACAACCCGGCGGGGTCACAGGGGCTCGGCGCTCAGACGCAGGACTCTCCTCCTTACTTTGCGAGCTACGGCTCGAGGGGGCAGCTGTTTACGGTGCTCAGGCTGTCAGGCCTTTACTTTGTTTGCAGCCACGCCAGCAGCAGAAGTCGCGTTGCTCAGTGAGGTCCGGGGATGCACAGGTTCCCAGGGGTCAGCTTGCGGAATTACCCACGGCACTTCTCCTCTTCTTTCAGGGTGGTAGCGCCCACTGTTCCTGGGGCGCAGGTCAGGGGGCAAGTTCACACGCAAGCCCTTGGAGATTGTTTGTAAAGGCACAAGTTGAATTAAAGTCTTTTTCTTCAGGCTTTCCTTCTCCTTCCAGCAGACAGGCACCCACTGCAGGCCAGTCTCCCAGGCAGAGAGACAGTATTCCTCCTTCAGCTTCTCCAGGTCCTTCTCCTTCAGGCAGAGTTTCTTCTTGGCGCAAACAGGATCTGATTTCTTAGGAGCCAGGCTCCTACTTTTATACACCAATTCTTTTGTTCTTTAGCGCCAGGGGGCCTGGGCCTGGCTCAGTCCAGTTTTTGGAGCACTTTGTTGTGGTGACTCTGCGCTTTCCTTTCAGCAGCAGGGCAGAGACATCAGCCGCTCCACAGGGGGCGGCGCCGGCTTTGTGCTGGCAGAGCACAGGTCTATTCAAGAGTCAGGGGGTACTCCTCCCACCCATCCTGGTGTAATCTCTCTACCCACCACCTGGCAGCCAACCTGTCTCTGGGGTTTCCCCAACCCTGCTCCTTACTGTTGCTAGGCAGAACACACACACACACAGCGCAGAGGCGGACTGAATGGCCAGATCAGTAAATACTAACTTTCTAAAAGTAGTATTTACAAACACAGGATATTAAAATAAACTTTACTAAAAGAAGTATTTTATTATTCTGAGTCCAGGCATACTAAACATGACTTTCTACCATGCTCTATGAGTCCACTGGGGTCACAGCGTGTAGTGACTCCAGCAGCCCATTCTGGCCTATGGAGAGCAGGTAGCCTTCAATAGTGAAAAACGAAAATGGCTGTAATTCACTATTAAGACATGCCACACACATCAGGGCATGTCCTACCTTATGCCTACAATGCACCCTGCCCTTGGGCCTACCAGAGGGGTGACTAATATGTAGTTAAGGGAAGGTTTAGGGACTGGCAAGTGGGGGCACTTGCGCAGTCAGCGCGACAGTACCAGACTGCGCGCAGGTTCTGCAGTGGCAGACCCTAGACATATTTTACTAGGCCGCTTTTGTGGGTGGCACAACCAGTGCTGCAGGCCCACCAGCAGCATTTGTATTTACAAGCCCTGGCACTCCTGGTGCACTTTACTAGGGGCTGACAGTAAACCAAATGACTCAATCATGGACACCAATCAATGTATACATTTTTAAAAGGGAGCACTTGCACTGTGGCACTGATCAGCAGTGTCACAGTGCTCTGAGCAGCCAACACCAACAAAACACAATGAGGCACATCAGCAAAAAGTGGAAGGGAGACTCACGCCAAGGTGCCAGGTCTAACAGTGATCATTGATGATATATATTGAATAAATTCATGTGACTTTTATATTATACTGTGATTTTGTGTTTATAATTATATGTTGGGTTCGCTAAAGTAAATATTATGGTTGAATGTGGTTTATTGTTTGATAGTTGATTCGAAGGGAAAACGTTTTTGCTACATTTAAATCTTACCACGCAAATGCATGAACATTCTCAAGGAGGCTAAGCACCCATCAACGCATTCAGTTTATTCTTTTAAATGAAAGATATTCTGTATCTGGTGTTCTGACCAGAACTTTGATCGAGCGACATGCTATGAAGAGGCTATACTTCCTACTTCCCAGTTAGAAAATGTTGGCATGTATGCAAAATGTCCACAAAAAAGATTTGAAAGAAAGCATTCTCCAGTATTCTTTTGAAAATGGTGTGGTTTATTTTCTGACCTGATAATCCCCCATCGCACCCTGCCTCCCTGGAGATGGCCCAGCATCAAATCAGCAATCGAGCACACCTCGGACTGTACTTTGTGGCCCCTGAGAAAATGTTTATTAGTACCCATGTCCTAGGAGGTTTAAAGAAAGTTTTACCACCAATACGCCTCCCCTCCCCTCCTTGGGAATTGAAAATGGTACTCTCACATCTCATGTAATCTCTTTTTAAACCCATCCATAAAGCCTCATTACAGCCCCTATTTTGAAAGGCTGCTTTCTTAGTGGCTATCATCTCAGCATCTAGGGTTAGTGACATTCAAGCTTTATGTTCTCATGAACCATATACTGTGTTCCATAGCAGTAAGGTGGGGTGTGAGAACTCATCCGAAATTCTTACCCAAAGTTGTTTTGAATTTTCACATTAACCAGTCCGTTACTTTGCCTACTTTTTTTCAGCGCCCTGCCACTCCAGTAGAAAGAACTCTCCACTCTTTAGATGTTAGGCGAGTCTTAAAATTTTATCTATACAAAACAAAAGACATACACAAGTCTAATCAATTGTTTGTAAACGATGTCCCTGTTTGTACACGTTTAGCCATGTCTAAACAATCTATATACAGGTGGATAATGTCTTGCATCTTGTTGTACTATCAGAAAGCAAATAAAGTTCTGTTTAGTAATCCAAAAGCTCATTCCACTAGAGGGACAGTAGCTGCAGCTTCTTTAATGAGGAATATTCCCATTGCTGAAATATGCAAAGCAGCTACGTGAAGATCAGTTCACACTTTTACCAAATAATTGCGAAAACAGATGCTCAAGTAGGCTTCCCTGAGGAATTTATTGGCTTAGTTTTTCTCTATGGGTCATCGTTTTTTATCTTTCACCTCAGTTTCTAGGGATGGACTTGCTAATCTATTCAGTGCTTATGATTATCAGTGGAGATCCCCTGAGAGAGGAGGAATGGTTTCTTACCTGTAATCCTAGTTATCTCTCAGGGTGAATGTCCATTGAAATCATAAGCAACCCACACTCCTCCCCAGTGGAAGAAACTGAGACTATTTTAGACAGTCTTTTTCCCTAACTAATAATACAGTTGGCTCAGTAAAAAACAGAACTGAGGTAACTGCCACCTACTGGGCATGATGGTTTACTGGTGGACTGTGAGCCCTTAAAGGCACAGACTGTTTCACATCTGCAGAGTTGCAGCCTATAAGTCTACATTGTCCTCTTCCTTCTTTTTGTTTTTGTTGAATTATTTTATTGGTATATTTTCTTAAGATCACCGAATTTACACCAGACATAAAGAGAAACACAAGGCAATACATGTCCATCATCAAATCACAGTTACTCTGCGTACATGCTATTGTCAACTTTATCCTTTTTGGTTATTTATTATTGTTGAATGTCAACCTCCCCACGTCCTAGCAGATGCGTGTGCATTTGTGACCCTCTCTCACACTGCTGTAGTTGAAGGTTGTGCATCGCCCGGCATACCACTCAATTCCAGTCCGTAGTGCCTAAGCCAGGGACCCAGAATGTTTTGGGACACCCTTATATTTTGTATGTCAATTTTTCTGCCCCCAGATACATGTCCATCCTTGCTTTCCACCCGTGTAGTGTCGGGGTGTTTGGTGCACCCCAGTGTTTGGCTATGTCTGTTTTGGCTACTACTAATCCTAAATTACATAGAGTAAGGGCGTGTCTGGGCACATCTATCTCTGTGGGTATGCCCAACAGGGAGTATCTGGTGCCTTTATTATTTTAACCTAATATTTTTGTATGTGAGCGTAGTCCCACCAAGTGTGGATATATGTTCCACTTTCTGTTTTACAGTGGAGGCATTCAGGGGAGTCTATCTTTCCCATTTTGTGAAGGCAGGATCTGTCCATTTATGCCCTGTAAAGGATTTTGCACTCAATCTAGCGCAGTCTTGATTTAATGGCCCCTTCCCTCGGGTGCATTAAAGCCGCTTCACAATCCACGTCTTCTAATTCTCTCATGGTAAGTTCCCAGTGTGTCCTCAGACCTTTTAAGTTGTCTGGAACGTTGTTTATGAGGGTCTTATATGTCAATGAGATGGCCTTCTCTGCTATTTCCCCTTGAAGGAGTCTCCCCTCCAGTGGTGCATACTCGGGTGTGTTTGTTATCTCTACTGCCTCAGCCTTCCAGGCATTTTGCAGTTGCATATAGTTATATCTTTGACTGTCACTCAATTGGAGGTCTTCCTGCCAATCGCCAAATCTGATCAGGGTACCTTCCTTTATTAGGTCACCTAATTCGGATATTCTGATCGTGTCCAATGCTTTAAATCCCTTCAGTTTCCCTAATTCTGGAAGTAGTGCGCCTTCCCATATCGGGGTCTCCCTTGTAATTTTCTTATCCCAACCCATTTGTCTCTTTGCTCCCTTTCACGCCGCCACTGTCCTTTGGGTAGCTGGTAGTAGGTGTCTGGTAGCCTTACTCCTATATACGTAGTGCAGGTATGTGTGTGTCTCACATTGGCCCCGTTCCAGTGCGTATGTTGGGTGTGTCCTGGGAAAATATCCCCAATCATTAATTACTATCCGGTGTGCTGCACGGTAGTATGGTCTTATAACAGGAAGAGCAAGCCCCCCGTTGAATTGGGTGTGGTAGAACATCTGGAGCTCTATCCTTGGTTGCCCTCCGCCCCACAGAAGTGAGTGAACCTCTTTGTCTTTTGTCCCAAAATTTCCTCCGGAATTTTATACTGTGTGTTTTGCAGGATATATAGTAGCTTAGGGAGTGTAATCATTTTGTACATTGCTGCTCTGCCTAATAATGTTAGGGGCAGCTGTTGCAATCTTTCCACGTCCTTGTGCAGGTCTGATACTATCCTCGGGATGTTGTGGGTGAGACTCAATGGGATATCTGTGGATACCTAAATGCCTAGGTATTTGAACCCTTCAGGGGTCACTTGCAGATCTTTGGGGAGTTCCCACATGTCTATTTGTTTTCCTACGAGGCACAAAATCGATTTATCACAGTTAATTTTGTATCCTGCATGTCTCCCGTAATCTCTAAGTATGCAGAAAAGGGTAGGTAGCGCGGAGGTATAGAAGGATGTCATCGGCGTAGAGCGAGATACGTTATTCACCCCTGTCCGATGTAAATCCTTTCACCCTTGGGTGGACTCTGACTAAACAGCGGTTCCTATGTCAGGGCAAATAGCAATGGGGATAGCGGGCACCCTTGCCTAGAGCTGCGTTCTATTGGGAACCCAGCCGACATTTTCGCATTGACCCGCCCTTTTGCTTGTGGCGACATGTAAAGCAGTTCGATCCAAGCCAGGAATCTTGGTCCAAACCCAAATCACTTCAGCGTCTGCCACATAAACGCCAATGTACGGCATCAAATGCCTTTTCTGTGTCAAGTGATAGTGGTAAGCACGGTTCAGTTCTGTTTTTAATCGTGTCTAGCCAGTTTGCTAGATGACAGAGGTTAAACCTTGTCGCTCTTTTGGGCATGAATTCCGATTGGTCGGCATGTATGAGGGAGGTGATAACCGGTGTCAGCCTGCTGTAGCGATCGCCCATAAAGGTGACAGCCAGACAGGCTCTTACACGCCGCATTCGCATACAAGTACCCGGGCGTAGGTTGAGAAAGAGTCCTGGGCACTACATTGCCCAGCAGGCAGTGGGGTGTATCAAAATGAGATTAAGGGCAGCCCTATATTTAAGCACCTCCTCCTCATAAGGAAGGTGCTTGACAATCTGATCCAGAGAGATTAACATGGTGGATGGTGCTCCCCGCCGGAATTCAGCCAGAAGCATTTCAGCGTTTTCCTGATATTCCACGTGGATTAGCACCCGCCGGACCTTTTGACTCGGTTTCAGACGAGGATCGTCAGAGGTGCAGGTATTTTCGGAAGGAGCGCCAGAGCGCTTCCTTCATTGCCATTGCGTTTACTGCTTTTCTGAGCAAACGGTACCACTCGAAAGAAACGCCGGAGCGCTTCCTTCGTTGCCGCGACTCTGATTTCCTTTCCAGACCCTGCAGTTTGTGGAAGACGCGCCGGAGGGCTTTCTTCCGCACCGCGACTTTTATGTTCTCGGTTGCTGAGAATTATCAGCCCCCTGATTCCCGGTTCAGCACAGCAGTCAGAACACCGCTAATTAGATACCGGAGTGTTTCTTTATTCCTGTTTACCTTGCCTTTTACGATGACATCACATTCCAACACAGGCGAGTAGCATTTGCATGGTGACTGTGACCTGGATCCTGTTTTGTTATGTACTCATTTACTCCGCAATACCGGTGTATCGGATTGCAGGGGTAGACACTTTTTGAATACCTCTAGTAGAGTGGCAAAATAGTTCTGTGCAGTGTGATTGGAACTATTTTATTTTTGCTGTGACTTTGAACAGTAGGAATTGTTTTCACTGCATTGCTTATTGAGGCTCGCTATCTGGTCCCTGGTAAAAAAGTCACGTTGTGAACCTTTCCCAGTATAGCTTCTCAGCTCACTCAAGTCTATTTAAGAAGAGTGCAGGACTTCTGGTGAGTGGGTGCAGAGAATATATGTTAGAGCCTGTCTGTGTATTTAAGTGTGGGCTCCTCATACCTGTTGTGTTTTCTCCTGTACTGCAGTGTCATAATCCAGAAGAGTGCCTTACAGACTCCCAGACCAGACCCGGGAGGGACAAGAGCACCTGCAGCAAAGTTTGTTATTTTATCCCTTTCCCTTTTTCCCCGGGCACGACCTCTCGCAGCAGGAATCCCTTCCTCTGTTGGGGGTTGCGTTCAGGGGAATTGGGGGAAATATCAGCAACTATCGCCTCTACTGGTCACAAGGAAAAGGTCAGTGTCGTTGTTTACATCTTGTGCTACTGACGAGCTGACACCTGCTTGCTAAGATAGGGGCTTGACCTCCACTTTTAGGAGTGAGATTGGTCGATAGGACCCACACTCTGTGGTAGGTTTCCCAGGTTTATGAATTACCACCACTGTTGCACTGTGTAGATCGTGAGGAAACGTGCCTTCCTCCCATGCAGTCTGAAACATCTCAAAGGAGGTGCAGGCCTAGTAAACCGGAATTCGCTTTAAAGAATTCTGCCGGCAAACCATTGAGTCCCGAGGTTTTCCCTGTTTTTTGTTTATTTATGGCCCCCATGACTTCCTCTAGAGTGAACTCTTCCTCAAGGGTATCCAGGTCTTCCGGTGACAGAGCCGGGAGATCTTAGTCACGGAGATACTCCTGAACCTGCGATTCCTCCGCCAGCGTTTTGTACAGGTCGGTATAGTAACTCACGAAGCCATCTGCTATGTCTTGCGCCATGGTGAAGGTATGCCCAGCCCTGTGGATGGCACTCACCCACCTGGATTCCATATCTCTCCTCCCCAGCCATACCAGGAGCTTCCCCGCCCTCTCTTCCACCTCGTAGAGGCGGTGTCGGGTGGCCAAAAAAAGTGTTTTCGCCTCTTGACACACCATTGCCTGGTATTCTCTACGATTAGCCTCCATCTGATGGAGAGTGGAATGGTCGGAGACTGCACCGGCGTCCCTTTCCAGTCTCCTGTTTTTCTCTCTTACGCTTGTGTGCAATCACTTTTTGGGCCCTATCGTGTAGCATGGTTTTGAAGACCTCCCACAGGACCACCGCTGATGACACGGAGCTGTCGTTTTCGAGAAAGTATAATTCAGAGTCCCCTCTAACTTCCCATGCTATCGTTGGGTTCCTGAGATCCCATTCATTGAGTCTCCATCCTTCTGTCACCCTGCGGGTTCGACCACCCACCGAGACCTACAGGGGGGAGTGGTCGTATAAGCCTCTTGCCAAGAATTCCACTTTGTTCACCCTCCCTAATTCTCCCGCAGGAGAGAAAAATTAATCCAACCTGGAGAATACCCTGTGCTTCTAGGAGAAGTATGAGTATGCCCGGTCGGTGGGGTGGTGCCGGCGCCAAATATCTAGTAGCCCTAGAGTGAGAGCAAAGTCGGCCAATGGCGTGTTTCCCATCCTACCAACTATTGTACCTGAGTGGTCTATGGAAGGGTCAGCCACATCATTGAAGTCCCCTCCCACTAACTGTAAGTAGAAGTCGGAGTCTAATAGGATCTCCCCAACCTTCTCCAGCATCTGCTGCTGTAGTCGTGGGGGTGCATAGACGCATACTAGTGTAAGGTCCTTGTGTCCCCAGGTCCCTTGTGCCACATGAATGTGCCATTTGAGTTGAGCCAAGTTTTGAAAACACGAAAGGGTATGGTTTTCCTAATGAGTATTGCTACTTCCCTAGAACCTGAGGAAACCCATGCGTGTGCTAGTGTTTTGTACATGACCGTCCCCAGAAATTTGCAGTGTGCCCCACTGAGATGCGTTTCTTGGAGAAGTGCTATGTCTGGTTTTAGTCTTTTTAGGTATTTAGCCACCAGGCCTCTTTTAATTTGGTGTCTGTTGGACTTGGCCCTTTTGGCAGGTTCACCCCGAAACTTTTTGCATTCTCCTAGCCTTTTTCTGTAACCTGAGCACTTTAGCACTGTGGTCCAGTGTAAAGTGTGTGCTCTCTCTGTGTATGTGTGGTGAGAGTGGCATGCCCTCCCATAGGAATGCATTGTGGATGCGTGTGTCCATGGTAATTCCTAGTATGAGATGAGTGCAGGGTCGAGTTTAGTATGTATGAACTCGTGAGGATAAATGCTGCGCAATGGTGTGCGCAGATTTATTGTGACTGGTGGAGAAATGCCACTTTTAGAAGTTGGCATTTCTGTGTGCTATGTGTCTGCCTGCCTGCCTGATGTGAATTGCATGTCTGGCTTGTGAGTGACAGGAGCTGAGAGGTGTGGGTGGCTCCAGCAGGGGCAGGGTGAGCTGAATGGAGGAAGAGTGGTGGGAGGGGTAATCCCCTGACTCTGAATAGGAGGGTGTCTTCCCTAGTGAATGCTGGCTCCACCTCCATGTGGTGTGTCTGATGGCGAGCCCCCACCTAACAATGGGGAAGAGGAGCCCTGTCCACAGAGTGCTCCAATTCCCCCCTGAACCAGTTTCTGCTGGTTCCCCAAGCCCTGTGCTGGCACAGACAAAGAAAAAGGGTCTATAAAAGAAGGGCCTGTGCCCCAATAAGTTTGTTCAGTTTGATACTTGGGAGATGTTCCTGACTGGCTGGAGGGCCTGGCTGCTGCTGGGGCCCAGGAGGAACCGCCATGAGGGCTTGCCTCCCTGGGCCCAGCCTTTGCCACCTGAACTTTTGCTTTAGCGCCTTGGGAGCACTGGACTCTTATGTGGTGGAGCGCTATCTTTTGAATTACCAGCCAAGGGGAGCGCTGGTGCCTAGCAGCCTGCTGCTGCAGAGAGGGACGTAGGGATTCCCCCGAGTTTCCCGAGAGGAGCGGGTGCCCAACCCGCATAGTGAATACTTTGGCAGCAGAGCAGGAGCCCACCCCGCGCTGCCGAGAAGAGCAGGAGCCCATCGTGCTTTATGCCCAGTGAAACGGCGGGTGCCCACCCCGCTGCTTGTTTTAATTAAGAGCGGGAGCCCACCCCACTTCACCGCCGCGGCCCGAGACACAAGAAAACCACCGCCGCGGAAGTCAGGCGCCCCTGCCTGGTTGTGGGCAGGGCCGCAGAACGGAAGTCCGGAGCCCCGCCGGCTCCACTTGGAAGTCCCGGTCCCAGGAGAGGGACCGGGTGAAGAGTGGAGCTGCTGAGGCCCAGGTGAAGTGAGGAGAGGCACCGGGTGAAGATCAGCATTGCCCCCAAGGTGGTTGGAGTCCTGAGCAGCCCCGGTGAGTAGGGGCTTAGCGCAGCAGCGTTGACGCTCCAGGTTGCACCAGGGTGCCACAGCTGATGTACTTCTGGGGCAATTTTGGTTCCCCGCCAGGCTGTGTTAACAAAGTCCCAGAGTGGGGCTTGGGGGCCACTTGTTGTTGGTCCCCGAGTGGTGCCAGGCCCCTTTTCTCACAGCTGCCCCACCTGCCAGTGGCAGCCAGTGGTGATGCAAAGTCCCAGAGGGGGCTTCCAGAGCGCATTTGGTGTCAGCGCTGTTCTGGCCCTCTGTGTGTGCCATTCTCTCTACTACCCCATGGCATGGTGGTGCTGGTGTTGGTTCTTTTTGGGTGCAATGGTTGGTGGAGCCCCACTATGGCTTTGGGGGCATTTTTGTTCCTTGTGATGAGAGAAGAGTTAGGAAAACTCCTGCCCTGCCCCAGCACATTTGCGCACTTTTGGGATTCTGCTGTATTGGCAGCCAGTTGTGACATTTTGGGACAGAGGGCATTTGAGCCCCTGTGAGAGGCCAGTTGGCCTGGGGTCAGTCGGTAAGGTGCTGTGTGCACTTTATCTGGGATAGTGAGGCCTGTTGCGTAATGTGATTTATGGTGGTAATGCCTAATGTGATTATTGCATAATGTCTTTATGCTTGTGATGCCCAATGTCATGTTGTGATGTTTTGGGGGTAGTACCTGTTTGCGTAATGTGTCTATTCTTATGGGGTTGGTACATAATGTGTTTATGCTGGTGAGGTCCATTGCGTAATGTGTTTATGCTGATGAGGTTTGGGCCTTTGGGTTTATGTCTAATGTGATAATGCTTAGGTCATTATGGTACCAGTAATTACAGGCTGTGTTTTAGATTTACTTACCTGCATTCTGATGGTTCTGACCGTGGCCCGATTGGCCTGGTCCTGTATATAATCCCCTGTGAATATTGCCAGTGCCAGTTGGCACAGTGTAAATGTGTGATTATGTTTCTAATGTGTTTATGACAATACAAAGGCTATTTTTTTATATAACCTTGTGCGGACTTTCTTTTGTGGTGTGCCTAGTGTGTTGATGCTGTGAGTGTGTGTTGCGCAAACGCTTTACACATTGCCTCCAGGATAAGCCTGACTGCTCATGCCATGCTACCAAGGGGGTGAGCATGGGCTATCTTCGGCGTGTAAGTCCCTTGCCCTGACTAGAGTGGTGGTTTCTGCCTGGCTTTGGCGCAAGCCTTAGCCAACCAGAAATCCCATTTCTTACATTGGTTGTCAGCGGTGAGGATAGGACTTGCATTTGCGCAATACCACAGCGACAACTGGTTGCACTGCAAAGCTCTGCATTAGATAATCACATGTTTGGGGATTATTGTTTCTGATTTTGTTTTCTCCTCAAGAGTGTCATTTTTAAATAGGGTTTTCTGCGCTTTTATGTTTGGTGGCGGAAGAGAGAAAATGATAGGGCAGGGACTCCAGTAGGTGGGGAGGTTCCTAAAGAGAAGGAGTCCCTCGCTGGGTCCAGTGCCCCATCCCTTTTCCTGTCCCCAGAGGTGTGGGTGGATAGGAGAGAAGAGAGGGAGGGTGGAGGAGAAAAAGCTAGCTCGGGAGGGTGGTTATCCCCTGAGTGTAGTTGGAGTCTACTGGATTCACCAGTAAGGGTGGGATCCAGTGGTGGCAGCAGAAGTGAGTCCAGTGCATAAAGTCCCAGTCCCAGTTCCCAGAGTATGGTACCTGGTGCTCAGTAAGAGGGGTACAGGTTGAGATTCAGGGGCAGTGAGGAACTGTCTCACCCGTCTGGGGGTGTGTGTGTGGATGAGTGGTGTGTTGCACTGGATGAGTGGGTGTGAGTCCTTTTGGTGATAAGGAGGTTGCACGGGAGGTGGACCTCTGGCTGTGTGCTAGATTTCCTGCAGAGGCATTGGAGAGTGATTACAAAAGTAGTGGCTTGGGTATCTTCTGGTCCTGTGTGGTGGAAGAGGTTCAGTGTAGCCCAGCTAGGTCCCAGTGGAATGGGAGGGGTGTAGGGGCTCACGTCCTGTCTCAGTGGTGACCGAGTGAGTGTCGGACGGTGTGTCCCACGGTGGCCCGAAACCCCGTCTCAGGGCCTGGAGCCTTCCCTAAGGGAGCGCCAGGTCAGGGGCCTAGGCTGTACTTGTAGATCATTTGAGGAGGATCTTCCAGTGTCTAGAGGGCGTGGAGTGTCTGTAACCAGAGCTCCAGCGGTCCTGGTGTTGGGCAGTGCCGCTCCTAAGTGGAGGGTGCAGAAGTCCTGTTTGAGGGGTGAGAGGGGGAAAGAGTCCCCAGTGGAAGAACCATTGGGTCAGGGGCCAACCAGAAGGGCTGATCCACCAATGAGTGACCATGGTGATGCAGCTTCTGTCCTGGGGGATCTCTGCGCCCTGTCAGGTGGACAGGAGGTCGTGAGATTAGAGCCATGCAGACTGTCACACAACACATTAGTTATGTGTCACCCTCAAGGGGGGGAATACGTGCTCCCCCGGAAGTCCTGGTTCGCTTGGCAATTGTCTGACTAAAGCGTTAAGCCCCGAGGTTGGGGAGGCCAGGTTCAGGTTCAGCCTGACCTGGAGGAAAGGGCATCTGTAATCAGTGTCCTGACCGGTTTGGCTTCCAGGGGTACCGCTCCAAGGTGGGAGGGTGCAGAACTCTGGAAGGGGGTGCAGAGGGAGGGCGTCCTCGCCTCTGACCCTGGTGCAACCTGAGGGTTTAGACCCTAGGTTGGGAGATTAGGAAACTTCCAGGTCAAGAAGGAATCTCTGCCAAAGTAGATCAGCTGAAGAGACTGAGGAGGCTGCCCTTGCTGTGTGTTCTGGGGCTCACCTGCAGTTTGTTGTTTCCACTGAGGAAGGGCAAAGGGGACTTTGCTGTGTGCTGTGTCCCCCCACCTGCTTGAAGTGGGACTGTGCTGTGTGCTTTGTACCTCCGAAGTGAAATAGTCTCCAGATCCCAGGTGGTAGACCAGTTGATGGAGAGAGGCACAGAACTGGTGGGAGAGTTGTGTTCTGGTGGGTGCTTCCCTGGGAGGGTGCGGAACCCCAGAAGTAGAGGTAGGGTGAGCAGACGCTTTGCCTGTGACCTCTGGTCCGCCTGAGGGTGCGAGCCCTAGGTTGAAGGATCAGTGGTAGTTTGGAACTACACTGAGAGGGAGAGTGAAGAATGGCTATTGTGTGCCATGGGTTACTGCCTCCCACTCTGTGGATTGGCAAGGACCCGTGACATCTGGATGGCCTAGGGCCTGGTCCTGGCCGTGGACAACTAGGGAGTACCAGTGGGGTAGCCTAGTTAGGTCGGAGAGTTCTTTTTTATAGGGAACCACGTGGGTTCAGAGTGGCGTAGTACAGGAGGGTGTCCCTGCAGTTGCGGGCCCTCGTCCGTGTTCTATCGCCCAAAGCAGGGAAGCCCATCAAGGGAGTGATTGCTCTGCCCTGCGTTTTGGCTGGAAGGGGGTTGTGTTGGACTTGGCCCTTTTGGCAGGTTCACCCCGAAACGTTTTGCATTCTCCTAGCCTTTTTCTGTAACCTGGTGTTGGCGATTTCATGCCTCTGAGCACTTTAGCACTGTGGTCCAGTGTAAAGTGCTTGCGCTCACTGTGTATGTGTGGTGAGAGTGGCCTGCCCTCCCATAGGAATGCATTGGGGATGCGTGTGTCCATGGTAATTCCTGGTATGAGATGAATGCAGGGTCGAGTTTAGTATGAATGAACTCATGAGGATAAATGCTGCGCAATGGTGTGCGCAGATTTATTGTGACTGGTGGAGAAATGCCACTTTTAGAAGTTGGCATTTCTGTGTGCTATGTATCTGCCTGATGTGAATTGCATGTCTGGCTTGTGAGTGATAGGAGCTGAGATGTGTGGGTGGCTCTAGGAGGGGCAGGGTGAGCTGAATGGGACGCCTGAGGGAAGAGTGGTGGGAGGGGTAATCCCCTGACTCTGAATAGGAGGGTGTCTTCCCTAGTGAATGCTGGCTCCACCCCCATGTGGTGTGTCTGATGGTGAGCCCCCACCTAACAATGGGGAAGAGGAGCCCTGTCCAAAGAGTGCTCCAATTCCCCCCTGAACCAGTTTCTGCTGGTTCCCTAAGCCCTGTGCTGGCACAGACAAAGGAAAAGGGTGTATAAAAGAAGGGGCTGTGCCCCAATAAGTTTGTTCAGTTCGATACTTGGGAGCTTTTCCTGACTGGCTGGGGGGCCTGGCTGCTGCTGGGACCCAGGAGGGACCGCCATGAGGGCTTGCGTCCCTGGGCCCAGCTTTTGCCACCTGAACTTTTGCTTTAGCGCCTTGGGAGCGCTGGACTCATGTAGTGGGGCGCTATCTTTTGAATTACCAGCCAAGGGGAGCGCTGGTGCCTAGCAGCCTGCTGCTGCAGATAGGGACGTAGGGATTCCCCCGAGTTTCCTGAGAGGAGCGGGTGCCCACCCGCATAGTGAATACTTTGGCAGCAGAGCGGGAGCCCACCCCGCGCTGCCGCTGCCGAGAAGAGCGGGAGCCCATCCTGCTTTATGCCCAGTGAAAAGGCGGGTGCCCACCCCGCTGCTTGTTTTAATTAAGAGCGGGAGCCCACCCCACTTCAACGCTGCGGCCCGAGACACAAGAAAACCACCGCCACAGAAGTCAGGCGACCCTGCCTGGTTGTGGGCGGGGCCGCAGAACGGAAGTCCGGACCCCCGCGGGCTCCACTTGGAAGTCCCGGTCCCAGGAGAGGGACCGGGTGAAGAGCAGAGTTGCTGAGGCCCAGGTGAAGTGAGGAGAGGCACCGGGTGAAGAGCAGCGTTGCCCCCAAGGTGGTTGGAGTCCTGAGCAGCCCAGGTGAGTAGGGGCTTAGCGGAGCAGAGTTGACGCTCCAGGTGGCACCGGGGTGCCACAGCTAATGTACTTCTGGGGCGATTTCGGTTCCTAGGCTGTGTTAACAAAGTCCCGGAGTGGGGCTTGGGGGCCACTTGTTGTTAGTCCCGGAGTGGTGCCAGGCCCCTTTTCTCACAGCTGCCCCGCCTGCCAGTGGCAGCCAGTGGTGATGCAAAGTCCCAGAGGGGGCTTCCAGAGCGCATTTGGTGTCAGCGCTGTTCTGGCCCTCTGTGTGTGCCATTCTCTCTACTACCCCATGGCATGGTGGTGCTGGTGTTGGTTCTTTTTGGGTGCAATGGTTGGTGGAGCCCCACTATGGCTTTGGGGGCATTTTTGTTCCTTGTGATGAGAGAAGAGTTAGGAAAACTCCTGCCCTGCCCCAGCACATTTGTGCACTTTTGGGATTCTGCTGTATTGGCAGCCAGTTGTGACATTTTGGGACAGAGGGCATTTGAGCCCCTGTGAGAGGCCAGTTGGCCTGGGGTCAGTCGGTAAGGTGCTGTGTGAACTTTATCTGGGCTAGTGAGGCCTATTGCGTAATGTGATTTACGGTGGTAATGCCTAATGTGATTATTGCATAATGTCTTTATGCTTGTGATGCCCAATATCATGTTGTGATGTTTTGGGGGTAGTACCTGTTTGCGTAATGGGTCTATTCTTATGGGGTTGGTGCATAATGTGTTTATGCTGGTGAGGCCCATTGCGTAATGTGTTTATGCTGATGAGGTTTGGGCCTAGTGTGGGTTTATGTCTAATGTGATAATGCTTAGGTCATTATGGTACCAGTAATTACAGGCTGTGTTTTGCATTTACTTACCTGCATTCTGATGGTTCTGACCGTGGCCCGATTGGCCTGGTCCTGTATATAATCCCCTGTGAATATTGCCCGTGCCAGTTTGCACTGTGTAAATGTGTGATTATGTTTCTAATGTGTTTATGACAATACAAAGGCTATTTTTTTATATACCCTTGTGCGGAGTTTCTTTTGTGGTGTGCCTAGTGTGTTGATTCTGTGAGTGTGTGTGCGCAAACGCTTTACACATTGCCTCCGGGATAAGCCTGACTGCTCGTGCCAAGCTACCAAGGGGGTGAGCAGGGGTTATCTTCGGCGTGTAAGTCCCTTGCCCTGACTAGAGTGGTGGTTTCTGCCTGGCTTTGGCGCAAACCTTAGCCAACCAGAAATCCCATTTCTTACAGTGTCCTAGGCCGTTGACATTCCACGTCATCACTGTGTATCTCCATTCACCACCACCTCGCGGATTTGTCTCTGTCATGTCTGGTTTGCATACCGTGTCCCAGGGAACTGCCTGTCTTTGAACCTGCCCCACTGCAGAATCTGGATTAACCCCCTTTTGCTTCGCTGATAACCTGCCCCCCCATAACTCCCTCCCACTCTCTCCCACTTCCCATGCACTTTCCCCTAACTGTAAACATGTCAACTGTGGTGTAGGATAAGCCTGAGAGGTCTGTCTCCCCCCTCCCCCTCCCCCCCAACAATGAGTTAACTAATGAGAAAAAAGAAATTTCCTGTGGGACTCTAGGAAAATGAACCTAGGTCCCTATTGACTGTTTTAGATAAGTTTCAAAGGGCACCTAATGCTATCTTACTGTCCCTTTGGCATCTGACATGCCCTGAACTTCAGCCTTTTTCGCTCCCATCCGGTGTTGTATGCCGGGAAGTTTCTCCTCTGGAGTCTGAAAGAAGAAAGTTTTATTTTGAAATATCACTTTAAGTTTTGCTGGGAAAAGCAGCATGTACTGTATATGGAGGTTCCTCTGCTTTTCCTTGACGAAATCAAAACTACTTCTTTGCTTCTGGCCTTCTCTCAAGGAGTCCGGGAACACCATCATTTTGGTATTTTCTAACCGGACCTCCCTCATGCGTCTCATCTCTCGCAGTATTAAGTCTCTATCCTGGTAGTTTAAGAATCGAGCGATCACTGGTCTGGGAGATGATCCAGCTGGGGGTTTGTAGGTGGGCATTCTATGAGCTCGTTCAATCACGTAGCAGGTGGAGAACTGAGCATTCGGGAAGGTGTCTTTGAGCCACTTGTGAAGAAAGGATCCCACGTCTGTTCCCTCAATTCCTTCCAGGAAGCCTATAAAACGTAAGTTGTTTCGTCGTGCGCAGTTTTCTGCATCGTCCGCTCTCCATGCAGTCTCCCTCATGGAGGCTGTCAGCAGGGAGACTTCTTTCCACAGACTGTGCGTTACATCCTCAACTTCCAAAATGCGCTGCTTTGGAGCTGCCACTTTCTCAGATACGTTGCGGAGGTCTTGACGCAGTAGTGTCACGTCGTTGCGTACTTCTGCTATACTTCTCCGCTTCTCTCGATGATTGCATTGCCTGCCGGAGAGTTGCGTAGACTGGCATGGGTGTGGCTCACCTGCTGGTCCCAGGGTGACGACCACTATTTTAGCATATCTGTCCATTTTCCCCTGCCTTTGGGGCTTTGGCTCCTTATCTCTGTGTAACGACTCCGTCCTCAGTTCGGTACTCCTCAGGAATCGAGCGATGCAATAAGGTGTCCACCTCTTGATATCCCCATTCCAGCAATTATTGCACGGAGGATTAGAGCGATCAAGTGAGGGAAGGGTAGGAAGGGAACAGCGGGGAATAAAATCTGAAAGATAAATAACACCACAATGAATTACAATGGCATGCAACACTACTCTCATAAATTCTCCCTAGATAGGTTGCTACCTTGTTCTTGTCACACCATCCTTCAGACTTCCTTGTCTCTCTTTTTAACGGCGGTATTCCATCATACCGCAATGCACTACAAAAACATAACACAGAAATTAACTCCCCAGCCACATACACCTAGTGTAAACTCAGATCCCTCTGGAAGAACACCCACCAAGATGAGCAAGAGAAGGTGGTGACTAGACTCTGTATGCAGGAGCATGCCACAGATCGGTGAAAAAGGTAGCGCTCAGTAGTTAATAGTCTTTAGGTTTTGTGCACTAAAGTTTTGCTGTTCCCAATAAATAAATGAAGAATTTCAAAATGAAACAATGCTCAGAGGTTAATCATGGAGCATGTAGACTGCCGCTCATTAGTAGTCCATGTCTGAAAGAAGCATTCCTCATGGTATAGTCATGCCTGTCGCATTAGCGCGGTTCAATCACTGCACAGGAAGAAATTGTAGATATCGAGTCTTTGCGGTGAATGGCTCCTGCTTCGGAGCTTTGAATGGAGTAAAAAAAAAAAATGCACAGGTTGCTGAAAACACTAGCGTGGATCACCGCTTTTGCCTCTGAGTCCTATTTGAAGCAAACAACTGAAAAAAATCACAATAGCACCAGTGCGCATCACCGCTCCTGCCTCTGAGCTCTTAGTGAAACATGCAAACGAAATGTCAGGGAAGTGCCAGCACGGAGCACCGCTCCTGCCTCAGAGCTCTTTTAGGGAAACTAACATTTACAACACAGGGAAGCGCCAGTGCGGATCACCGCTCCTGTCTCGGAGCATAAGTACTTATCTAACTTCTCCCGTCACAGCTGAAAGGAGCTGGGTTCAGGTGCCGGCTGCGTCTCGGTTGCTTCTGCTGAGTTGAGCAACCCTCTCGGGTGGAACCGAAGAGTCCTGGATTGTCTCGTCCTCACGAGACACGGGGAAAACCAGATACTTCGCGTCCACGACTTCTTCTTTGGAAAACGGGAAGTAATTGACGGACTCGCCTTCAGGAATTACGCATGTCTTCTCGTGCACATCGCGTTCTTTTAAGGACGCGACTCCACCCCTTTTGTGGATGTCTTATGGGGGTTTTAGGTCAGGCAGGCGCGTCGCCCGAATCCTGACAGTAGGTCCCCCTGCCAAGCGCCTCCTAGAACCTGGCTTATCTGGGTGTTTGCAGTAGAAAGCACGAACAACGGCCAGGGCATGCACATTGACACAAGGCTCCCAGGAATCGTCTTCCGAGGTGTAGCCCTTCCAGGATACCAGATACCAGAGCTTCCCTCTCCTGTACTTGGAATCCAAAATGCTCCTCACCTCATACTGCTGCCCATCCTCCGTAGCTATCGAGGGGGGTGGTTGCTTCTGCGCCCCCGTCGCGGATTTCAGGAGACTGCAATGAAAAACTGGATGGATCCTGAGAGAGCCAGGTAACTTCATCTTGTAAGCCACGGGATTGATCCTCTTCACTACCTGGTAGGGGCCTATGAATCTGGGGTGGAACACACTACGCAGTTTGAATCAGATGTTTTTTGTAGACAACCACACCCTATCCCCCACCTCGTACTGTGGGCCCTCAACCCGATGACGGTCTTCCCATCTTTTGTACACTAACTTGAACTTCAGAAGCTGTCTCCTCACCTTCTTATGCCCCTCGTGCAGCGACCTGATATGGGCATGTACCAATGGCTGGTCAGCCACGCCTTCCGGCAGGGTGATGGGCAGAATCCTTGCGCAGAAGCCGTAGTTAGCTGTGAATGGGGAAACTCCAGTAGAACTATGTGTGTAGCGTTGTTATACGCCAATTTGGCAATCCATAGCAGGGAAACCCAGGATTCTTGGGCCTTTTTAGCGTAGCATCTCAAGTATTTTTTCAAAGTCTGGTTTAGCTTCTCTGTTTGCCCATCCGTCTGGGGATAGAAGCTAGTAGACACTGCAGACTCGATATGCAAGGAACGACACCACATCCTCCAGAAACTCGCTATGAACTGAGGGCCCCTATTGGATACGATGACTTTAGGGACGCCATGGATCCTAACCACGTTTTGAAGTATCAACTGAGCGGTTTGGCCGGCTGTCGGCAGGTTCTTGCACGGAACGAAATGTCCCTTTTTGGTTAGGCTGTCCACCAACACGAGAATGGCGGAATATCCCTGATCCACCAGAAGCCCTGTGACAAAGTCCAGACTGATGTGTTGCCATGGCGAACGAGGCGTGGGCAGCTTTCCTTTCTTCTTTGATATGTCCGATTTGCCCCTCGCACAGTCATCCCATCTAGAGACCCAGTCCTTTACGTCTGGGACCAACGAAGCCCACCAAAAGTACTTTTACACCTAGAGTGTTGTTTTTCTCGTGCCAGGGTGTCCCACCAATGGGGAGTCGTGACACCAGGCAAAAGCCTTTTTTCTTAGGACCGGCGTGGGGATAAACAGTCTATGGAGCTGGAACGGCAATCCCTGCCTGATGTGCCTTTCTGGCTTGGCTTCCGCCCACTTGCACCATTCTTCGGGGCTCCTGTTTTGTCGTATGTCGTCCAAATATTTGTCCGCTTTAAGTGCACATATCACCTTGGAAGAGGGTATGATGGCCTCTTCCGGGACCATTGTTTCCTCTTCCTTTGTCATGAGCCTGGACAGGGAATCTGCTTTACGGTTGTCAGCCCCTGGTCTGAAGGTGATGACGGAATTGTATTCCTCAAAAAAAAGCATCCACCTCATTTGTCTGGGAGAGAGGCGTCTAGCTGTTTTTAGATATTGCAGATACCGATGATCGGAGTATACCGTGACTGGATATCTTGCTCCCCACAAGTAAGGACGCCATTCCTGGAATGCCTTCTTGATAGACAGCAGCTCCTTCTCAGCGATGTTGTAGTCCCTTTCGGCCGAGAGGAGTTTTATTGGAAAGGTAAGCTACTGGATGCAACTGCCCTGTGTGTTTGTCCCATTGCGACAGGATAGCTCCTATTGCCTCATCCGATGCGTCTGCCTCTACTATGAAAGGGGTGTCGAGTTGGGGGTGTCATAGCACTGGCGCCGGGGTGAAGGCTTTTTTCAGATACTCAAAGGCTGTTTCTGCTTCCTGGGTCCATCCAAAAGGTACTCCCTTCCTAAGCAACCTGGTGATCGGGAGAGCCTTTTGTGAGAATCCTTGTATGAACCGCCGGTAATAATTGGCAAAGCCCAGGAAGCATTGAACTTCCCGGACATTGTGTGGAACCGGCCAGGCCTGTACTGCCTGGATTTTTCGCTCAGCCATACCCAAACCTTCGGGACGGAGTATTACCCCCAAAAACTCAACCTCATATACCCCAAACTCACACTTGCTCAGTTTGCAAAAGAAGTGGTGTTTCCTCAAGGATCGCAGGACCTGTCTGACATGTTCCGAGTGGCTGCTCTCGAATGCTGAATATATCAAAATATCATCTATGTAGACTACCACAGACCAGTCTATATAGTACTTCAGCATGTCGTTTAGGAAGTACTGAAATGCCGCCGGGGCATTACATAGCCCGAACGGCATCACAGTATATTCATAAAGACCATAGCGCGTCTTAAAGGCTGTTTTCCAATCATCCCCCTCACGTATGCGCACTAGGTGGTACGCGCCCCTAAGATCTAGTCTTGTGTATATCTTCGCCTCACGCACCTGGTCCAACAAGACGGGAATGAGCGACGGAGGATATTGATTGCGAACTGAGTTTTTGTTCAGCATTCGATAATCACAACAAGCCCTCAATTCCCCGTTCGCTGTGGCTATTAAAAAAAAGAGGGAACGCAGCAGGAGAACGGGAAGGCCTGCTGAATCCGATGTCAAGGAAATGATCCAGATACTCCCTCAAGTGTTTGGTCTCTGGTTCTGAGAGCGCGTAGACCCTACAAGTGGGTATAGTTGCTCCATCCACCAAGTCGATTTGTCAGTCATAGGACCTATGTGGCGGGAGCTTCTCTGCCTGGGATTTGCTAAATACGTCTGCATACTGGGAGTATTCTCTAGACAGCTGTACTTCCTTTTCTGCGGCTGTGGCCAGTAAAAACGGGCTGGCTAGTAGTGCTGCACAGGATCCCCACTCTGGAAACAAGTGCTCTTGACATTCATCGGACAGGAACTGTACCATCTTATCTCCCCAGTCGATGGTAGGGTTATGAAGGCTGAACCAAGGCATCCCCAGAATCACTTCATACTGTGGTGCTTCTATTATATTCAGAGCCAAGGTTTCCACATGTTGTCTCCCTCCTATTCTAACGGACAGTCGTATGTTCTCTGTTTGTTCTATGAGCAGCCCCGAGGTAAGAGGTTAGCCGTCTACCGCCAACACCTCCTCTGATATGTCTCGTGGTACTCTACTTATGGCTAGCTGTTTCACTAATCCACTGTCTATGAAGTTCCTCATGGCCCCTGAGTCTACCATGGCCTTGACCTGATACAGGTGTTGACCGGATTCTAGACACATAGTAAGCACGATATATGACTCAGTGTCTTTCAGTTTGGCCGTGGCCAGAGAAGGGATTCTCCATTCCTTGTTCCCTACCGATTCTGGCGTGACCGGCGACACGGCACTGTGATCAGTGCTCGTGATGGAAGCTAGGGACCTTCTATTCCTGTAGTTACCTCCTATTCTTTTGGGTCGTTAGGGACATTCCCGGACGTAATGCCCTTTTTTCCCACAATACATGCAAAGCCCCTGAGAACGTCTACTCTCTCTCTCCAGTCGTGGCAGAGGAGCATGAATGGCTCCCATCTCCATGGGTTCGGAGGCTGCTACGTTTCCGTTCGCCTCCTTCCTAGGGCCTTTGTCCGGTCTGTAGCCATATCTCTCTCCTCTGTACCTCTCCCCGCCTCTATCCGCTATGCGCCCATCTAGCCTTAGCGCAAGGCTGACAAGATCAGTACAAGAGCGGGGTTGGGGGTCTATTCTGGCTATGACGTCTTTCAGTTCATCGCATAGGCCTCGGTAGAAAAGAGGCATCCTCTTTTCTTCCGGCCAAGCTGCCTCAGCCACCAACTGGTTGAAGGAAGTTAAATAGGTCACTAAATAGTTCCTCCCTTGTCTCAACTCCAAGAGTTCCTTGTCAGTACTGAAGGTTGTTGTTCGTCTATCAAAAACCCCTTCTAAGGCTGCCCTAAAATCGTCCCAATCAGATAAGATGGGGTCGTTATTTCGCACCAAAGGCACTGCCCAATTGGCCGCGTCGCCTACCAGATAGGAGATCGCAAAGGCCACCCTTGAATGGTTGTTTGGGAACGAAGACGGTCTTCAAGAAAAATGCATCAAGATTTGTGTCAAGAACACCTGAATCTTCTGGGGGTCCCCTGCGTATCTCTCGGGGTTAACTAACGGAATGGGAGGAGGCACGGTGACGTGTATGGGAGGTGTTCCGGGACCTACATCAAAAGGGTTTCTAGCTAGCCTTTCTACCTTTTCTCGTAATTACGCTATTTCTGCCCTAGAGGCCGCCAGTTCCTGTTGAACTGTGGCTAGTGCCTGGAGGACCTCCTCCATGGTGCACCCCCTATTGCATCCCCCGAACCGGGAGGAGTATAAGTTCGTGGGTGCGTAATTCTGTTACGATTCCGTTCTCAGTTCGGTACTCCTCAGGATTCGAGCGATGCAATAAGGTGTCCATCTCTTGATATCCCCAACTCCAGCAATTATTGCACGGAGGATTAGAGCGATCAAGTGAGGGAAGGGTAGGAAGGGAACAGCGGGGAATAGAATCTGAAAGATAAATAACACCACAATGAATTACAATGGCATGCAACACTACTCTCATAAATTCTCGCTAGATAGGTTGCTACCTTGTTCTTGTCACACCATCCTTCAGACTTCCTCGTCTCTCTTGTTAACGGCGGTATTCCATCATACCGCAATGCACTACAAAAACATAACACAGAAATTAACTCCTCAGCCACACAAGACTCTGTATGCTGGAGCATGCCACAGATTGGTGAAAAGGGGAGTGCTCAGTAGTTAATAGCCTTTAGATTTTATGTACCAAAGTTTTGCTGTTCCCAATAAATAAATGAAGAATTGCAAAACTAAACAATGCTCAGATGTTAATCATGGAGCGTGTAGACTGCCGCTCATTAGTAGTCCATGTCTGAAAGAAGCAATCCTCATGGTATAGTAATGCCTGTCGCATTAGCGTGGTTCAATCACTGCACAGGAAGAAATTATAGATATCGAGTCTTTGAAGCGAATGGCTCCTGCTTCGGAGTGTCTAACTTCTCCTGTCACAGCTGAAAGGAGCTGGGTTCAGGTGCCGGCTGCGTCTCGGTTGCTTCTGCTGAGTTGAGCAACCCTCTCGGGGTGGAACTGAAGAGTCCTGTATTGTCTCGTACTCATGAGACACGGGGAAAACCGGAGACTTCGCGTCCGTGACTTCTCCTTTGGAAAACGGGAAGTACTTGACGGACTCGCCTTCAGGAATTACGCACGTCTTCTCGTGCACGTCGCGTTCTTTTAAGGACGCGACTCTGCCCCTTTTGTGGATGCCTTATGGGGGTTGTAGGCTAGGCAGGCGCGTCGCCCGAATCCTGACACTCTGGCCATTGGTTGTGAATGTACTACTGTGGGCCTTTGCTGAGTGAGTATAACTACGTCTCTTTTCAGTGGTGCGTAGGTCTGTAGCGGTCATCCCCCTCTTGTGGTGTAAGTGTCCTCTATTGTGCAAGTGCTCCCGCACGTTTAAGATTATTTCACGTGTTCAGGTATATCATCAGGGTTTCAACTGCAGTCTTCCTTTATAGGCGGTGTGTCCTGCCCTCACTGTCCCGGTAGTTTGCACTCAATGGCGACCACCCGGTCTGATCCCTTCCTCCGCTTTTCCTAGATGGCTTGTACTCCCAGTAGCTATGTATAAGCGGGGGAATCTGTGCAGTGATCCCCTCTAGACACTTTCTCTGTGGGGCTATGTCGGATCCCCAGGAGTCGCTCCCGGTCTCCTCGGTCCTTTCGAGACCTCCTCAGCAGCCCGCAGCCGTGTGTATCTCAGTTCTGGCGGGCAGCTTCACACCAGCTCTCGGGCATCATCCACTCCTTCGGTCCTGCATGGCGGCTGTCTTCTCTATATGGATCTTGTGCTGGGTGGCCTGGCCAGGTCCTGCCGCATTGACAAGCGCTGATGCGGGTGACCGCGCTGACCCTTACGCCGCGTGTCTGCCCTTCATCTTCCGCTTCTCGTGCCTCGTGCATTTACCCAGGCGTTTTTCTGAAATATGCGCTCGGTGGTTGGCGCAGGGGCTCTCCTGCTATCTTCTTCTGTCCTTGTACAGGACCCCAGTTGCAGCCTGTGGGAGTACGTGTTGCAGCTTGGACATGTCGTCGCCTCCTGCTATCAGTCCGGCACGGCGGTGGCGTGTCCCCAGGGTCTGTGTGGGCCGTATATGGCAGCTCGTGAACAGCGTACTGCTTGGGGCACTCTCTCAGCGCCTCCTCCCCATCACATGTCATGGGCCTCTGGATGACCGGCCCACAGGGCCCATGCAGGACGTGGCCATCTAAGGTGCGATCGGCGTCCCCGCTCAACCCCCTTCCCTGGGTGAGGGTCGGCCCAAGGCCGCAGATCCTTGTGGAGCACTTCCTCCCCACCGCCAACAGTACCAGGCTGCGTCATCTCAGCTCGCAATGGCCACTCCTTCCTCCGGCCACAATGGGGGAAGGGGCCCCGGGTCTCAGAGCTGAGTCGGCAGCTGGGTACGTCTGGGCCCATTGCCTCCCATAAAAAATGTTGTCTGTTTGCCTGGACAGTTGACTCCTCGGCTCACCTCATCAGCGCAGGTCGCTGCTACCATTGGGTGCTGCCATTTTAAGGTCTTGAGTTCAGGATCGGGGGTGACTTTGCTATTGGTGAGCTGTCGATATGGGGTATCGACTCTACTTCATTTAATTCTTGTCGGTGCACCCCTCCTCACGTTTCTGATCCATTTTCATGTTTGGATGGGGCTTGGTATTCAGGATTCGGCTCAGGATTGATGTCGGGCTGTCGGATCCTCCGGGCGATGCGTCTACTCCGCCATTGCGCTGGCCTGTCCTCTTCCTTCTTCACCATTTTCCTTTAAAAATGTATTGTGAATGAGATGTGTAAAGACAAATAACACAATTCCAAATAAGGTTTCCTGATTATTTAATTACATAGTAGGCCTTTTTTAAATGCAATTTAAAGCAACTGGCCTACATAGCCTCGCTTGTAGGCTGCAAAACATGTATTTAACTTAAGTGCTTATCCAGGCTTTACTGAAGAAAGGTGAACATCTACACTTAACAATATATATTGTAAAGAAGTGATCTGGGATCCCCGCACATGAGCAGGACAATTCGGGGCTTATGATTTCAATGGACAGGCCTCTGAGAGAGAACTAGGATTACAGGTAAGAAACCATTCCTTCTACATGCAACTATTTGGATCCATTCTTGTAGACATTGGTAACAAGATTCATCAATACCCAGAGGATACTTATGTCTACCTAAAACTATGCTCAGTCAACAGCATACAGAGACTAAAATCCTGCCTCAAATTCATCCAATCTTGAATGACAAGTAACTTCTTGAATCTAAACCCCACAACTACTGAATTCCTCGAGTTTGCCCAGAGCACCGAACAACCCCAGATTCAAGCCTGACTGTCCACCTTAAGCCTGTTAAGCTTCCCCGTCCTGCAGAAAGACTGACAAATATTTAGGATTCTCCCTAGTTGCAGACATCTCGTTCAAGCAGCACATTGCAAGGAAAACCAAGACAGACAGCTTGGTTCTAATTCTCCCTTTTGAAAAAACTGAAGCTGGTTCTCCTGGAAGATATTTTCAGAACAACCAATTAATACTTTGGGCCTGATTTAGATCTTGGCTTACGGGTTACACCGTCACAACCGTGACGGATATCCCGTACGCCAAAATATAAATCCCATAGGATATAATGGGATTTATATTTCGCGGATGGGATATCTGTCACCGTTGAGACGGAGTAACTCATCCGCCAACAACTAAATCAAGCCCATTGCCTTCTCCTATCTGGACTGAGGCAATGGCCTGCTCAGCTGTCTTGCTGACACCAACCTGGAGCTCATGTACGGTATTATGCATGCAGTGGTAGAGCTCATTATGGGGTTGAAGAAATTCAAAATCACTTCCACATGAAGAGACCTACACTGTTTCCCCCTTCCAGCCTATATCATTTTCATGATGCGCTACATTACTAATAAAAGTCTCAGCAAAAAGATCCCCAATCTACCAGGCAAGCAAACTAACCTAGTGTGAGGGACAATCCTCACCAGACCAATTCTCTGGATAGTGCCAAACTGGGAAAAAAACATTTGTAAGATGGAATAACCAGAAGGTAAGCCTTCTCTGTTCAAGCTTGGAGGATCTATAACAGTACCCCTGTCAACATCAGAAATGCACCAACTGTCTTACAATTCAGAAAAAAGTTGAAGGCAAGGAGCACTCCTGAACTGTCAGTCTACCCTTGACCATCATCCTATAACTGCATCTTGCCAGGTGCCACCACCCCTAATCGAGTTACTTTCGTCCTTTACAAATACCAACATTCAAGCTACTAAACATATTAATAGAGGTCTGTATTAGGTCCAGCACATTTATGTTGACTAAATCACATGCTCAGATCCTTTTATCGCATGAATTGACAGCTATGTTAACGTGTATCAAAGCATTTGACACATGTAGCATTATCAAACATACATAAATATGTAGAATAAGCATGCTCGCATACATCACCCCATCGGTGTACTCTCAGAAAATTGAAAAATTAAAGGCTGGAGGCATACCAAATTCTTTTATGTCATTTCACAAATGTATTATCCAACAACTATATTTTTCATCGATACTCCAGCACTCAGTGTTCAGATCAAAATTAGGTGGTGGTTCCAAATTATTTAATAAACATTTTTAAGAATCTTTTAGATCATCTGTTTGGACTGTCTAATGTATTGGGCTTTGTCATTGTCATGTGCGATGCACTTAGAATCCATTTAACATTTACTAATTTGGGCTCTCCTCACATCTCCGATCATGCTACTGCTCATTTTTCTGTCACTCCATAGCTTTCTTGTGGCCTTTCACTCGTGTTTCAGAGGTAACTGAAGGCCAGAATCTCACTGTCATTAAAAATGGGTTTCCATACCAGGATAGCAAGTCAGAATCTGCGCCCTTAAAATGTAAAGTGTGGCTACTGGCTGCAAGCTGCAGTCCAGCTTTGATTACAATTAAAGGCCCATGTGCAAACATTAAACGCGATCTTAAAACCTGTGAAGGTCTAACTAGTGAAAGGTGCTTTGAACTCTATGTTGCTATGAAAGCTGAGATAAAACCTTGGTCCTTTCGGTTTGGTCCCGTGAACCCTGGCTGTAGCTGGCTGCCCCTTCTTACATTATCATCAGGACAGGGAAGTCAGGAATGTTCCTAAGTGAATGTTCCTAAGTGCATGTTTAAAAAATGTTCACTTTTAATACCTCTCAATGACATAATACAATCTGATGTAGGTAAAAAGCTTCCACATTTAAAAAAAATTAACTTTTTTTAATATACCTGGATTCAACAAGTAGCGCCACACAGAGTGGCCCGCAAGTGTGTCATGCTGTGTCAGTCCAAGAGACGACAGGGACTGGAGCGACGAGATCATAACTCAGCCAGCTGCCGAGGCAACTGTGTTCCAATTCTTTGTCACGGCTTAAAAGCACTGGAGAAGAACTTGCAAAGATGGACCATGTTCCAAGTGCAGTCCGACACTACTACTCAGTCCTGGACAGAGCACTAAGGCACCACATGCAGGGGCAGGCAAAAGCAGTGTGCATGTGTCTCGGGCTGTATTTCCCGCCTTCTAGTCAGCCAATGATAAGCACACTATACCATTGACCGAAGTGTGAGCCGCCATCTGATTAGCTGATTGCCAATTGGGCTTTGTAGTCTGAGACTGTCCTACAATCAGCCAATCAGAACCAGTGGTGCTAGGACAATTTTCAGAGTGGGGGATCCTGCCATCAATGTTACATCTCTGAAGGCATAGGGATTATGAAAAATCCACGCGTCACACAAAAATCAAGAATAGCGAATGAGCCATGTCCATGCAGCAGGAGAGTGGCAAGAGTGTGGTGCAAGGTAGTAGCCATAAAATGTAAATATCCCCCATCTTGAACCAAAGCTTTGACAGAACCGTGAAGCAAAGCAAGTGAGCCTTAGCTCCTTAGAAGAGCTCTCTTTTCTCTTCCATCCAAGCATCTTTAAATTCATTCATTCACCCTTCCATCCACCCACTGATTACTACCATTTCAACTTCACATTCTATCCTCCATTAATTCTTTCATCCATTATTCAGTCTTTCACCATTCAATCCATCATCCAGTCCATCCATCTATCTTTTCACACATCTATCATCTATGAGTACATCAATCCATACAGCCATCCTCCTATACATCCATCATTCGACTTATCCATCCATCAGTAAAGCCTTTCATCCATCAGTTGATCCTTCCATCCATCAATTCATCCATCCACACACTCAGATTTCCATTTACTCTGCCATAGGTTAGCCCTTCCATACACCTATCCACTCACCCATCCTTTCACCCAGTCAGCCAGCCATCCTTCCAATTACCATTTTTTCTCCCTTACTTACTTTCACCTATCTTTCCTTTTAACCTTTCATTTGTCTTTCCATTTTCTATCACCCCATCTTTATATCGACTTGATTCAAAAACATTATTCGATCTTCCAGGTCAGATCATAAAAGTACGTAGAAAAAAGTACACAAAACATACAGAAAACATTATATAAACATTCCCAGTTTATTTTCATAAGAAATACCCCACAAAAATTCCTTTTAGTTCTAAAATGCAAGTACAGATGCGCTCATTCCCCTTCTCAGTTAAAATTATACATAGCCAGTGAGATATTAATTAAAAAGGTAAAAAGATCCATATCCTATTTACAGTTCTAGTTGTTTCCTTTTTTTCCTACATGCCCACAAAAATGAGGCTAATGAAAAGCAAACTAGAGGATCAGGCAAAGCTTAAAAAAAATATAATGCAACCCGACATTGATTTAAGTGCTGCCGTTTTAAAATTGGAACAAATAATTGATTTCTTTCCCTCTGATAAAAACCACAAAAAAATAATAGATGGAGATCATTTTGGGGAGATTTTGAATCACAAGGGCAGAGGGTCAGTTCAGAATGTTTAAAGGTGTTCTCTGGGAACCCTAACATTAAAGGTAATAAGTTCAAGCGAAATCTTAAAAGGATAACTTTATGCTGGGAAATGGGAATGTCTTCTAGATAAAAATATCCTCCCTCTAAGATAGGTGGAGTTAGCTGATACGTGAGGGCAGTCTGTTTACAGTGATTTCTTTCCCTGTGGATATAGTGAGTCGGCAACATGAATGTGTCGGCCAGCTTCTTTTTAGACATCCTCCTACAAGCAGTGGGGTTTTCAAAGTGCTTCAACAGCCCCAAGATAGCCAGTTCTTGTTCAACGTAGTTCAGCCACCTAACCCTGCTATGGCTTTCCATTTTTAGAATCTCACTTATTATGTTTTGGGTTAGGGTCACTGTGTCACTACGCCATATGGAGAGCCAGAGCTGGAGTGGGGCCAATCTAATGGAGTCTGTAATATACAGTAAACCTAATTCCATGTGGGTTACATAATTTGAAAACGAGTGCGGTAGGGAAGCCACTGATTTGAATAATCTATTCTCTATAGTTTGCAGTAGATCAGTAGGTGCCATACCCCTGCCTCATAAATAGCTGCCGACTTTGCCTTGGCATAATAGATCTTTTTAATCGGGATTAAAAGTTGAGAGCCCAACTTCTTTGTGAAGGCTTTTATTGCTGCTAAGCTCCTATCCATTCCCATGGCCCTTCCTTTGACCAACTGTGACCATGCTTGTTTGTTGTCGAAAAGTACTCCTAAATAAGGGAATGATTCGACTACCTCAATTTCCCCAGAATCCATGTAGAAATGTGGACATTTCTCTCTTTTACCCGCCCCTCCCACTATGGCAAATGACTTCAACTGGTTCACTTTTAGATCCAGCGAGTGCATGAATTCCACGTGAGCTGTAATGAGGCGCTGGAGGCCTAGACCTGTTCTGGCCTTCAGGACAGCATCGTCTGCATAGGCGAGCATTAGCAGCCGTCTATAGTCTGAGACAGGGACATCCAAGGCTGCATCCCCAAGAGCCCTCTCCACTCCGTTGGTATAAATGGAGAAGAGGAACGGTGCAAGGACGCAGCCTTGCCTGACCCCCCTTGAGATATTAAATTGGCATGTACATTCTCGGTTTTTTTCATACGGGATGCAAGCCGAGGCGTCCGAATACAGTTGACGGATGAAATCAATTATTGCCCGCTCAATCCCAATACCTTCCATTATACACTAGAGCTTAGAATGGGAAACGAAGTCAAATGCTGCTGTTAAATCCATAAAAGCAAGATACATTTTTCCACTCTTTGCCCTGGTGTATTTGTCCATGATTAAAGAAAGGTTCAGGCACTGGTCTACGGTCCCCATTCCTCGCTGAAAACTATATTGGGTCTGCATTAAAATATCTCTATCCTCTGCCAGGTTCCAGTCTCGATAAGGGGAGGTGACCTGTTGTTGTATCAATGAGGGAAATCGGTCTATAATTCTTAGGGATGCCCTTATCACCCTTTTTGTAAATTGGGATTATTACACTGGTTGTCCAGGAGGGCGATGGGCCCATTATGGATATTGTATTAAACACGTTGGTTAATAGGGGTACCCACAAATCTTCGTTCGCCTGAAAAAGATCTATCGGGACCCCATATGGGCCCGGGGCCTTCCCAGTACTGCATGCCTCCAGCCCACCCCTTACTTCATCCAGTGTAAATATTAAGTTAACCTGGGTAGTATGGTATGTGATTGTGGGGGATAGGACAGGGGAAGAACTGAGCGAAAAGATATTTGCAAAATGTGCCACTCAGTCCTCTTTTCCCACAATCATATCCAAAGTAGGATCCTTTTGAGTTTTAAAGTAGGGCGCATTAATTATCTCCAAGAATTCCTTGCTACTGCCAGTGGTTGTGGCCTGTTCCAGTTTAGTCCAGACCTCCTCCCTCATAGTCCTTTCCCTTTTCCTTCGTGCCATTTTATAATTACTTCTAAGTGAGGTAATTTCTGCGGGATTTCTGGGTTGTGCTCTCAAGGCTGTGAGGAGGACTTTCCGTGTTTTTGAACAGGGTGAGTCGAACCAACCATTTGGCTTTAATACTTTGACTTTTTTGTTCCAGGTGAGTGCCACCTTTATTTGAGCTAACAATTCTGTAAAAGATGATACCAGCACTGTAAGAGAATTATCCAAATCCAGGCAAGTTGTGATGTTAGCATAGGTAGTCCTTATTATTTCCGGGAAAAGTTTAAGCTTGTCCATTTTGGCCCATTTTAATTGGTATCTGTTTCTCCTAGACAATAATGGGAGACCTATTTCCTGTTGTTTATTTGCTTCCCCGAAGGTAAGGGGCACCTCACAAGTTAGAATAGCATGATCGCTATAGGGCGTAAATTGGGCCTCTATATACTTACAACTCTCACTGAGAGGATTAGAGATCAATATAAAATCTATTATTGATTCTTGTGTTTCACGCCGGAATGTTTTTTGGGGCGAGTCCGACGTGGAACGGCACCTCACTAATTATTACCAAATTTCTAGAGAAAAGGGTCTGGTTCAAGCTAGTTCCGTAGATACTGTGGGAAAAGTGGTAATCCGAATTCCCCAGCATGTCCTCCAATCCGCAAACTCGGTCATGAGTGAATTTACATGGGCATATATTAAAATCCCCCATCCAAATGATGTTTATGGACTCCTTATTCTTTATTGACTTCATTGCTTGATCAATAGACTTATTTACCGGATCGACCGCTAGGTGCATGTTAATCCCAAAATTGTTATTATAATAATTTACTATCAGCTAAATAAGAAGATAGAAATATGGGCTGTCCCCTTCAAACTTCTTTACTTTTATTGGAGTTGTATTAGGGATCAGGGTTAAAAGGCCCCCCTTTGCCCTCCCTGACACTGACGGCATTGCCCTGGTTTGATAGGAGCGATATCCATTTATAAAGATTGATCCGTAGCCCATGTCTCCTAGAGGCATGAAATATCCTGTTCCTGCCAAAGTTTTTCCAATGTACATCGGCCAATTTACTTGCGATGCCCGCCACGTTCCAGGATGCTATTTTCAGTTTGTATTCTCACCCCTTCCTCCCCTCATTGTCAGAGGTTGCTAGAGGGGTGTCAGGGATTTGAGTTCCCACAAAGACCTGCCCCTTAGTGAACTGGGGGTGTAGTCAGTCACATAGTTCCAAGTCCAAGAGTGGGGCGAATCTATTCTCAAGGGATAACCCGAATTCCTCCTCAGTCCTGGATCTTGGTCTAATTTCCCTTGGGTAAGCCCTAGAGTCGTCATTAAGGGGGGGCCTGTAGAAATAATCTAGTGGGACAGCGCTAATCTGTGTACCTATTAATGCAACTCCCTGCAGTTGAGTTAGAATGGATCTTGGTGCTGAACGGTTATTAATGTTTATTACCACGCAGTCCCTTTCCGCTGATTTAGATGATGACCCCAGGCATTCTACCCTCCTTGCCATTATAATTTGATTTGCCAGAGGAAACCCCCAAACCCCCTGTCAGGCCCCGCGGTCCGCGTCGCCCGATGCATGGGTATTTAAGGGATCTCGAGACAAGGAAACGCGCTTAGCGTTCTTGTCTCGAGATTCCTTCGTGTCCCAACGCTCAGCTGCCTGACTTCCGTTTCAGGTCCTTCCTGTTTCCGGTCTCGTTCGTTTGAACGGAGCCGGCTCACTGTTGTACGCCGCATTCTGAGTTCCCGCTGGCGTTCTTTCTCCACCGTGCCTGTTGTCCTTCGATTGCTGAGCGGACCCTTGTCCTTTAGGACCTACAAGGAGAGGTACCCCGGTGATATCGGCCCCGAGGGTGTTCCAAAGGACCTGTGTCCTTTCCGGTTGTGCCCGGTGTTCTGAGTGAAGCCCTGGTTACCATTGCGGTCCGGGCAGTTCCCAAAATATCTTCCAGGCGTAACCAGTCTATTCTCCGCTCAACCTAATCAGTAGAGTCCCGTTTCATCCTGCCCTTATGCTCCCTTTGTTTACCCTTATGATCTGCACTTCATACTGAGTGGTACCATTCCTTCCATCAGCCACTTACCTGGTTATTAATACTGTTAACCGTATCGTGTTCCTTTGGATAGTCCCCCTAGTGAGAGGGTTTCAACCAGCCTCTCTCCTTCCGTTACCTGTAACTCCTTTGGGTTTGCGTGAATCCCTGTGTTGTTGACTTCCTTCGACGCCAGAATCACGGTAAAGGCGTCCTGCGCTATTTCTTTATTTAAAGAAACTAATGAATGTACAGGTTTACTTTAACGTATTATGTTATATGTTTCTGTAGATTACTTTTCACAGTGTGCCTCACAGTGTGCCTCACACAGACAGAGTCCAGGGAGTTGGTAGTTCCACTATATCACCACAGAAGGGGGTAAGCAGATCATAGTGATATAACAGAATACTTAGGACTACGCTTTACTCTGTAGTAATTGTGTCTTCTTTTTCGCATAGGTTTTACTTTGACATATGAATACCTTCCTGGTACACACTAGACAACACTGTCCAAGGGTAGGTGTGGTTCAGGTTGACGTGATATCACAAGGGGGGATCATTAGTGAGTGATATTGTTACATAGTGTTTGTTTTACAGGGAGTGCGCCAGTCGTATATTGCAGTCCATCCCGTCCAGAAGCTGGTGACTCATTGAAGTGTATCCTCCTTCCCTTGTTTTGTTTCCCTGTTTTCCCTGGCGCGTCTCCTGAGTCTCTAGAGTCTGATAGAGTCGGGAGACCGTTAGGGAAGGCTGAGGACTAAACTCCGGGTTCCTGACGCTCCTGCGGAACAGCAGTAAACCCTTACACCCCCTAGCCATATCACTAGTGTACTGGGACTGCCAATACAGGGCTTTGTCCATCAATTGTTGAGTTGACGCAACCTGGGCCTCCGTCAGAATGAGAACATTACCCAACACTATAACCAGAGGGGCTGGTGGGAGGTGCAAGGCCTGCTGGGTTGAAATAGGCTGATGCTGTCTAGAAGCTTTCTGTCTCGAAGCTTCATTATTTCGTCCACACCCCAGTGGAGTTTCCCGTGAGCGAGTATCATTCCTATTTATGCTGGTGTTGGGATGTTGTTGGGAAATGCTTATGGGTTCCCTCATGTAGACCCTGGACCCCTGGTTTGCTGAGGTAGGTACTCTAGGCCAAATAGGAACCCTCGTTTCAATGTCAGGGAAAGGAAGGACACCTTCTCAGATAGCCCCTTGGTAGCTTGTGAGCTGAACGCACCCCTTATCCTAACGACAGGATGTGGTGAAAACCTGTTAGGATTGGATTTGTTAAAGAGATTGCATGCGACATTATATTGTTCCCCCTTGGGAGTACAACTTACACTGGGAAAGGAAGTGATTTCTCCCATGTATTTGTTGAAGAATAAACTGCCAGCTGAATTGTCGTCTCTTCCGGATGACATTTGGGCTACTGGCCCTAACGATGTGGGTCTCTTGGAAATACCGCCATATGTGGTCTCTTTGAAAGCCAATGTTAAATTGCCACGCATTCCTCAGTACAAGATATCTAATGAAGGTGAGAAGGCATTGTTAGCAATCATCTATGATTTGATTGAAAAGGATGTAATTGAAGAGACAAGAGGCAACGTTTGCAATAGTCCGGTTTTGCCTGTTTTAAAACGTACTGACCCTTCTCAGCCACCTGTTTACAGGTTTGTGATCGATCTTAGAGAGGTAATTAAGATAGTTGTGCCACAGTTTCCAGTTGTCCCTGATATAACTGCCTTGTTAACTATGATCCCAGCTTCCGCTGCTTGGTTCTCAGTGATTGATTTAAAGAACGCTTTCTTTAGCATCCCGATTGCAGAGGAAAGCAGGGATATTTTTGGCTTTAGTTTAGGAGGTCGCAGCTTCCGCTTTAAACGCGCTCCACAGGGCTACTGTGAAAGTCCATCAATATACAGTCAGGCTTTAAAAGCGCAGCTTGATGCAATTGTTCTACCTAGTGGTGCTACCCTTATTCAGTATGTTGACGATTTACTAATCGCCGCGGATACTGAGGAGATTTGTAAAGAAGCTACATTGTCATTGTTGCGCCATTTGTCTGCTTTTCATCACAAAGTGTCTCTCTCAAAACTGCAATATTGTCGACAAGAAGTGACCTACTTAGGTCATCTCTTATCGAAGGAGGGAAGGAAACTGACCCCAGAGAGAATTCAGGCCATTGCACAATTGAGTGTGCCAAGAACACAAAGAGAAGTGCGTGCTTTCTTAGGTATTACTTCATACTGTAGGCAGTGGATCCCGAGTTTTTCTTTGTTGGCAAAACCTTTGATAGCATTAACATGCAAAGATATACCGAATCCCGTCCCATGGTCTGAAGAGTGTCAGAAAAGTTTTTCGGAATTGCGTAAGGCATTATGTTCAGCTCCTGTGGTGGGTACCCCGACTACAGCAAACCTTTTACATTGTATGTTCACGAGAAAGAAGGTTGTGCGTTGTCAGTGTTGACACAGTCTTTTGGAGACAGACAGCCTCCATGCGCATATTTTTCGTCGACTTTGGATCCAGTAGCTAAGGCATTGCCAAGTTGCTTGAGAGCCACAGAGGCAGCAGCTGTGTCTATTCGACAGTCTGCTGGGTTAGTAATGAATAACACGTTGATCGTAATGGTTCCACATGCAGTGGACATATTGTTAAACAGGACCAAGACACAGCACTTAACTAGTGCTCGATTGTCAGGTTACGAGTTGACGCTGCTAGCGAGTCATGTACACATAAAGAGGTGCATGATTGTCTGTTCAGAACAGAAGAAGAAACAAAAGGGAGAGTGGGTCTTAAAGATACTCCCCTGGTTGAGTGTGATGGTACCTTATGGGTGGATGGTTCGTGCTTCAAGCTTCCGAATGGTGATACGACTGCTGCATATGCTATTACGACGTTGCACACGATTGTTGAAACTGCACGTATACCACATAATTCGGCTCAAGCAGCAGAATTAATTGCACTTACAAGAGCATGCGTGTTGTCGAAAGGAATGAAAGTGAATATACATACTGACAGTCAGTATGCTTTTGGCGTGGCCCATAATTTTGGGCGCCTGTGGAAAGAACGTGGGTTCCTGACTTCGCATGGAACTAAGATTCAGAATGGTCAGCTGGTGAATGATCTCCTAGAATCACTGACCCTACCACTACAAGTCGCGATTGTGAAATGTAGTGCACACAAGAAGGTTATTGATGATGTTGGTCGTGGTAATGCATTTGCTGACGAGATCGCGAAAGAAACAGCAAAGGATGTGACGAACCGAATGTATGTTGCAGGCCCTGCAAGATGGGTTGGTGATGTTGGAATGTGTGAAGACACGATAGAGAGTGTGAAGTCCCTTCAATCTGAAGCCACAGAAAGAGAATTGAGTATGTGGAGAGAAAGTAAGGGTAGATTGGATAAAAATGGTTGTTGGGTTGATTTGTCAGAGCACCGGCGATGGTTGTTACCTGATGCATATGTGCTTCCAGTGGTTACAATGGCACATGGAATGGCACATATCAGTGTGAAAGGGATTTGTAAGTTGTTAGCTCCAGTATGGCATAATGCTGGAATTCCCAAGTGTGCAGAGAATGTGGTCAAAAATTGCATGGTATGTTTGAAATACAATCCCCATAGGGGAACCCCAACTCCAGCTGGTCATTTTGCGCCTCCAACGTATCCGTTTGAGGTTTTGCAGCTAGATTTCATCCACATGGAAAGGTGCAACAATCTGAAATATGTACTTGTTGTCTGCGCTTTTTCAAGGTGGATAGAAGCATATCCCCTAAAAGACAATACTGCCTTATCCACAGCTAAAGCCCTTATCAAGGAATTCTTCCCTAGGTTTGGAATGCCGAGAATGGTCTGGAGTGATAATGGGAGTGAATTTGTGGGACGAGTGATGAAGAATGTATGCGAGGGATTAGGCATTAAGCAGAAATTCCACGCTGCAAATCACCCCCAATCAGCTGGACTAGTAGAGTGCTATAATGGCACATTGAAGCTCAAATTGGCCAAGATCCAAGCGAGTTCTGGTCTCAAATGGCCTGACGCGCTACCCTTAGCACTCCTATCAACAAGAATGACTGTGCATTCACGAGTGGGACTTAGTCCGTATGAAATCGTGTTTGGCCGTCCGGCCAATATATGGGGAGTGCCAAGGCCGACAAGATTCAGTGAGATCGAACATCCAGTACTGCTTGATTACCTGTATGAATTGACGGCTAAATTGCGTGTCTTACACCAACAGGTCCACGATACTCTGCCTCAGGCCTCTGAAGCTCCAGGACATCCTATCAATCCTGGATCGTGGGTGCTGATCAGAAATTTCAAAAGAACGAAAAATGATGAGCCCCGCTGGACCGGCCCTCATCTCGTCCTTATCTCGACAAGATCAGCGGTTCGAGTGAAAGGGAAAAAGAACTGGATTCACGGCGTACATTGTAAAAGAGTTCCTTTGCCTCTGCCGTATGACCGGTGGGTCCAGGAGGGTATCGCTGATTCTGAGACTGACACTGTGCCCCGTTTCGTGCCATTTAGCGATGCACGTGTAAAAGGGGCAATTTCAGAACACGAGAACGACGACATTCTGCAGGAAGCTGTGCCGCCATCAAATCGATTGGACACCACAGAGCCTGTTTGGTCTTGTTTCAAGACCAAACAGTACCTGCAAGAAGTCGCTACAATCTAAGGCCGAGAACTATGGACAAATAAAAATTCCTATTCTTTGATATTTTTTTTTTATTAGAAGTGCAGCTCTCTCTTCCATTTGAAAGACTTTCTTATTTTTGCTTTTTCGAACCACCATCCGGGTTCAGCTGTAGGGTCGCGGTGCCAAGACTTTGGGGTACAAGCCGGAGACGTTAGGTCAACGGTTCTGGTTGGTCTAGGGCGTTCCCTGGACTGACAAGTGTACTCCTGAGCAGAAGATACCCATCCGCCGCGAACAGCACGATTAGAGGATGGAGTTTTTCAAGATGAAGAGACCTGCTGAGGAAATAAATTTTAAGAGCAGAATATGTAAAGTAATGAATAGCAAACGTTTTGTAATATTATGTCTGTTTGTCCTATTTAGCATGATGATGTTTTCTGTAGGTTATGTATTATTGTCTTTTCAAGTGCCGTTTGCACCCACTATACAGCCCATACCTCCTCCTACTGTTTCCTCACACTCTTTCCACCCTCTGCCTGAACACGAACAAGCTAGACGTTCTGAGTTCGTAAACAATTTGTTTATTCAACTTCTGCACCAACACCAACTAGTTATGAATACGACAAATTGTTGGGTGTGTGGTTTGATGCCGCAAACCATTAATAAGGGTATCCCATATCTAGTGCTACCATTTAGCTATAATGGGTCATCATGGGCATTCCAGACTATGTTTCTTTTTGCGCTTGAAACCTACTCCCCGCGACCACCACGTTCCACTAGACCTAGCACGAACAATAAGGCCTTGATGAAAGGAGTTGCTGATATGAGCAGAGATATCGATGCATTTTCATCTATTCCCAAAGATGAGTTGCGAGCTTATGTAGGTTGGAACGCGACGGGGTATAGCATTAGTCTGGGCGAGAAACAACGTAAAAGTTCATCCCCAATCTGGGTCGTACCCCACATAGGTCGGTTCTGTTTACAAGGCAATGGTCAGAATCCAAGAGCTCAACTAGGGAAGAGTGACTGTACTGAAACGTACACTTTCCCATCACAGTTTTCCCCTGCGTTTTTGGCTGCCAAGGGTACATACTTTGTTTGTAATGATCGAGCATATACATGGTTGCCCCCTGATTTCTCGGGCACGTGTTGTGTTGCAAATTTGCTACCGCCGACATTTACCGCCGCCTCTGATTATCACAAGACCAGAGTTGTGAGAGGCGTTGTTAGTAAGGAGGATATTGCCGGTCAGGAAGCAGGAGACTTCTTCTTGGGTTTCCTGCCGTTTTGGGGACCAATGGTCGATAGTAGGAACCTGAGACAACTGACTCTTGTAGTGGAAACTACTGTTAATGTAACGGCTGGTGCCCTTGGTAACTTGACAGCTGAGCTCCAAGCGGATCGCCTTATGACGTTGCAGAACCGTATGGTTCTAGATGTAATACTTGCAGACCGTGGTGGGGTATGTAAGGTCATCAAATCAAGCTGCTGTATTTTCATACCAGATAACGCTCCGACAGTCTATCAAGCCATCTCCAAACTGCATAAGATTTCTGAATCCATTCACGTGGATAAAGGAGATTGGTCGATGATGGGGTGGTTCTGGGGACTGATATCAGCTTGGGGATGGAAGATTCTAGTAGTCACTGGGATAATCTTAGCCATTCTTTTCCTGCTCTGTTTATGTATACAGTGTGCTCCTGTAATGTGCAGCCTCTGTGTTACATCATGTGTAAGGAGACCTGTATCAAGGGACGAGCTAAGCAATAGGATGATGCTACAGCAACATCTTCATGACTTCATAGACCTGGACTCAGATTAGTATAGTTATTGCCTATGTAAGGGCAAAAGGAGGGTCTGTGGTACTGTAAATTTCGGAACCATGTCGGTGGCATGGTCCCACCACGCCGATTTTAGTATCAGCGAACCGCAAATGAGTAACGCGGTATGCATAAGTGTTTTCGTCATGTTTCACCGATGAATTCACCGTGTATACGATACTATGTATAGTACCCTCGGGTTCCATTTTAGAGCGGCAGCCATTCTTTTTGTTGCCCTCACATAGGCTGTGCACTAAGGCCATGCTTAGGCCTAAAAGACACGTACACCTTCTAGTGACTTCTTTGTGACCTGTGCAAACTGACTCCAATGCCCGAGGTCATTCATGTCCGGCCGGTCGCTTTTACTGGGGCCAAAAGGGATTAGCATCAGGGCTTGACACATCATAAAGTCGTTCTTCCCACACGAACCCGGACTAATCTCCTTCACACCTGACTCTGTTTCCTACTTTATGGCTTACTTTACGAGGAGGAGGTGTCGAATTGTGTGGGGGCTGCTGATATCTGACACCTTCCTCCCTTAACCTTCCATTTAGATTTCTGTGCCTGCCATTTAGGAATGGCACCCACAAACTTCAGGACCGTGGGAGCTCTGGTGACAGACGCCCCACGCCCTCCTGACGCTAGGTGTTCTTCCTCGCACAGGTGGCAAGTAGGCGCTAGGCCTCCAACCTGGTGCTCCTCTAAGGAACCCTCCAGTCTCTGGGGTGGGGTGGTGAACCCCTGGGGACGCTACTCACACTCCCTCCCTCTCCCTTGAGATAGGGCACTAGCCCGCATGCCCCCCCACTACTCTGGGACCTAACGGTTCTACTTTGCCTCTCTTCCCTCTCTAAGGCCTTTTCAGGCCATTGGACCCATGACCAGGGGTCCGGCTCTTGTGCCAGCTCCCTGGAATCAAAGAGCTCGCACCCTAACACGGGTTGGCGCAATCCTGGAAAACAATTACTGAGCCTAGGCTCCCTAGGGGCAAAGTTGAGCTACCCCTTCAAATCATTTGCCATGCTCACCAACACCCAATCATCCAGTGCACGCTTGTACTCATCCACACTTGGCACTGGCTGTACACTGCCACCATTTGAACTGGACTCTGCCTGTTTAACCTTCATTTCGAGTTCCCTCAAGCTGAACTCATGAGCTAAGAGAATCTTTTTCGCTTCCAAGGCAAGAGCGTTCCTGCTCTTCTCTGCTTGCTTTTCACTTTCAATGAGCAGCTTCTTCTCTTCTGCTTGAGTTTTAAGTTTTAAAACCTCCAACTAATGCTCTCTGACCCTTTGGTTTTCCTCCAGCTCCTCTGGTGAAAAACTCCTCCCTGAATGGCTACTACCAGCCCCTGAGGCTTGTCCCTCCATTGGCAAATCCTGTGGACCAAATCCATTCCCAGGGTCATCCTCATCCACCTCAACATCACCCGTCTCCTGAGCCCCTTTGGCTTCCCACCAGGCCCTCAAAGCCATTTGCAGCTCCTCCTTCTTGGCGCTACTTTTCATGGGACATCCCAAATCTCTGCAGAATTGCCTCAATTGATCAACTTTGTTGGTAAGCAGTGCCTCAATGTCGAACTCTAATTCTGCAGCCTCACTGGCTACTTGACTCCTCTGAGACATGATGCGTGGCTTAAAGGTCGCTCAAAAATAGAGCCAACAAATCAAGAACACAACATGTGGTTGTGTCGTAAACCCTAAACCTCTGATGTACACCAATCACTGTGAGTGAATTTGCAAATATACGTTCAAATCCCAACCCGCTGACCACCAGATGTTAGACCCTGGATCCCTGGTTTGCTGAGGTAGGTACTCTAGGCCAAATAGGGACCCTCATTTCCATGTCAGGGAAAGGAAGGACACCTTCTCAGATAGCCCTCGCTCACCCCCTTGGTAGCTTGGCACGAGCAGCCAGGCTTATCTTCAAGGCAAATGTGTAAATTATTTGCAACCACGCTCACAGCAACCCAATGATGACACGACAAATGGACTCCACACGAGTTTCATAAAAACGAGTATAACTTTATATAAAAAGATATACGATAAGAGTAGACCACACAATATAAATCCAACATATGTGTATTTGTAATATTCCTCCTGGCCGGTTGCTAGGCCAGCCAGCCCTTGTAAGTTCTGGCGATATTAATGAGCACTTCTAAACGTTCCACTGCAGTCCTAATGCAATGTTATGCAGTTCCTAATGCTAGAATCAGGCACTTTGCAAAGTAAAAATAATGCAGTTCATAATGCTAGAATCAGGCACTTTGCAATGTAAAAATAATGCAATGCGTAACGCTAGAATCAGGCACTTTGCAATGTAAAAAAAAATGCAATGCATAACACAACCATCAGGTACTTCGTTATGCAGAAATAATGCAATGTGTAATACACTAATCAGGTAGTTCGTGTGGTACTGTAAATTTCGGAACCATGTCGGTGGCAGGGTCCCACCACACCGATTTTAGTATCAGCGAACCGCAAATGAGTAACGCGGTATGCATAAGTGTTTTCGTCATGTTTCACCGATGAATTCACCGTGTATACGATACTATGTATAGTACCCTCGGGTTCCATTTTAGAGCGGCAGCCATTCTTTTTGTTGCCCTCACATAGGCCGTGCACTAAGGCCATGCTTAGGCCTAAAAGACACGTACACCTTCTGGTGACTTCTTTGTGACCTGTGCAAACTGACTCCAATGCCCGAGGTCATTCATGTCCGGCCGGTCGCTTTTACTGGGGCCAAAAGGGATTAGCATCAGGGCTTGACACATCATAAAGTCGTTCTTCCCACACGAACCCGGACTAATCTCCTTCACACCTGACTCTGTTTCCTACTTTATGGCTTACTTTACGAGGAGGAGGTGTCGAATTGTGTGGGGGCTGCTGATATCTGACACCTTCCTCCCTTAACCTTCCATTTAGATTTCTGTGCCTGCCATTTAGGAATGGCACCCACAAACTTCAGGACCGTGGGAGCTCTGGTGACAGACGCCCCACGCCCTCCTGACGCTAGGTGTTCTTCCTCGCACAGGTGGCAAGTAGGCGCTAGGCCTCCAACCTGGTGCTCCTCTAAGGAACCCTCCAGTCTCTGGGGTGGGGTGGTGAACCCCTGGGGACGCTACTCACACTCCCTCCCTCTCCCTTGAGATAGGGCACTAGCCCGCATGCCCCTCCACTACTCTGGGACCTAACGGTTCTACTTTGCCTCTCTTCCCTCTCTAAGGCCTTTTCAGGCCATTGGACCCATGACCAGGTGTCCGGCTCTTGTGCCAGCTCCCTGGAATCAAAGAGCTCGCACCCTAACACGGGTTGGCGCAATCCTGGAAAACAATTACTGAGCCTAGGCTCCCTAGGGGCAAAGTTGAGCTACCCCTTCAAATCATTTGCCATGCTCACCAACACCCAATCATCCAGTGCACGCTTGTACTCATCCACACTTGGCACTGGCTGTACACTGCCACCATTTGAACTGGACTCTGCCTGTTTAACCTTCATTTCGAGTTCCCTCAAGCTGAACTCATGAGCTAAGAGAATCTTTTTCTCTTCCAAGGCAAGAGCGTTCCTGCTCTTCTCTGCTTGCTTTTCACTTTCAATGAGCAGCTTCTTCTCTTCTGCTTGAGTTTTAAGTTTTAAAACCTCCAACTAATGCTCTCTGACCCTTTGGTTTTCCTTCAGCTCCTCTGGTGAAAAACTCCTCCCTGAATGGCTACTACCAGCCCCTGAGGCTTGTCCCTCCACTGGCAAATCCTGTGGACCAAATCCATTCCCAGGGTCATCCTCATCCACCTCAACATCACCCGTCTCCTGAGCCCCTTTGGCTTCCCACCAGGCCCTCAAAGCCATTTGCAGCTCCTCCTTCTTGGCGCTACTTTTCATGGGACATCCCAAATCTCTGCAGAATTGCCTCAATTGATCAACTTTGTTGGTAAGCAGTGCCTCAATGTCGAACTCTAATTCTGCAGCCTCACTGGCTACTTGACTCCTCTGAGACATGATGTGTGGCTTAAAGGTCGCTCAAAAATAGAGCCAACAAATCAAGAACACAACATGTGGTTGTGTCGTAAACCCTAAACCTCTGATGTACACCAATCACTGTGAGTGAATTTGCAAATATACGTTCAAATCCCAACCCGCTGACCACCAGATGTTAGACCCTGGATCCCTGGTTTGCTGAAGTAGGTACTCTAGGCCAAATAGGGACCCTCATTTCCATGTCAGGGAAAGGAAGGACACCTTCTCAGATAGCCCTCGCTCACCCCCTTGGTAGCTTGGCACGAGCAGCCAGGCTTATCTTCAAGGCAAATGTGTAAATTATTTGCAACCACGCTCACAGCAACCCAATGATGACACGACAAATGGACTCCACACGAGTTTCATAAAAACGAGTATAACTTTATATAAAATAATATACGATAAGAGTAGACCACACAATATAAATCCAACATTTGTGTATTTGTAATATTCCTCCTGGCCGGTTGCTAGGCCAGCCAGCCCTTGTAAGTTCTGGCGATATTAATGAGCACTTCTAAACGTTCCACTGCAGTCCTAATGCAATGTTATGCAGTTCCTAATGCTAGAATCAGGCACTTTGCAAAGTAAAAATAATGCAGTTCATAATGCTAGAATCAGGCACTTTGCAATGTAAAAATAATGCAATGCGTAACGCTAGAATCAGGCACTTTACAATGTAAAAAAAAATGCAATGCATAACACAACCATCAGGTACTTCGTTATGCAGAAATAATGCAATGTGTAATACACTAATCATGTAGTTCGTGTGGTACTGTAAATTTCGGAACCATGTCGGTGGCAGGGTCCCACCACACCGATTTTAGTATCAGCGAACCGCAAATGAGTAACGCGGTATGCATAAGTGTTTTCGTCATGTTTCACCGATGAATTCACCGTGTATGCGATACTATGTATAGTACCCTCGGGTTCCATTTTAGAGCGGCAGCCATTCTTTTTGTTGCCCTCACATAGGCCGTGCACTAAGGCCATGCTTAGGCCTAAAAGACACGTACACCTTCTGGTGACTTCTTTGTGACCTGTGCAAACTGACTCCAATGCCCGAGGTCATTCATGTCCGGCCGGTCGCTTTTACTGGGGCCAAAAGGGATTAGCATCAGGGCTTGACACATCATAAAGTCGTTCTTCCCACACGAACCCGGACTAATCTCCTTCACACCTAACTCTGTTTCCTACTTTATGGCTTACTTTACGAGGAGGAGGTGTCGAATTGTGTGGGGGCTGCTGATATCTGATGAGTGTTCTGAGCCTCGCTGGGTAAATACTTGTGATCTGTACGAGCTGAAATGTGGGATTATCATCATGCCTTTACTGTTTCTTTGAAGCGGAAATATGTGAATGACCACTAGTAAAAGAGGGGCGGTGTTGCCCAGAGCGTAATTTTGTGTATATAAGTAAAGACTGGTTTTTGGTTCGGGAGCAGTCTCCTGAGAACATACATCGTGTTGTACTTCTCGGATACCTGTGATTGGTCTGCAGCCAACAAATACGATCTTTGACTTCACCTAGAAGACTCTGTGTTTCTGTAGTCTGAAACAGGAAGAACTCGAAGTCTTAGGGTGTGTCCCCTGGCACCGCTGGGTTGGTTCTGAAAAACCCAGTACTTCATTCGTTATGCAGGAATAATGCAATGCTTAATACACTAATCATGTAGTTCGTCATGCAGAAACAATGCAATGCATCCTACGACAATCAGGTAGTTCGTTATGCAGGAATAATGCAATGCGTAATACACTAATCAGGTAGTTTGTTATGCAGAAATAATGCAATGTGTAATATGACAATCAGGTAGTTTGTTATGCAGGAATAATGGAATGCATAATACACTAATCAGGTAGTTTGTTATGCAGCAATAATGCAATATGTAATATGACAATCAGGTAGTTTTTTATGCAGAAATAATGCAATGCATAATACACTCCAGCATCGATCACGGTGCGTTAGGCGGTCTCCCCGCCACTCGTGCTGACTCGCAGTCAGCCTCTGTCAACAGTTGCCCCCACACAGGTATGGTGTACCAAAAAGTGCAGCTCCGCACACCGGCCCCGGTACTGCCACTCCTTTGGCAAGTACGGGCCACGATACGAGCCGAAGCAAAGGCTCGCGCTGCAGGAATGGGAGAGGCCGAGAGCGTCTCCCTCAGAGCCCGCACTCTGCCCCAGTTGCCGACACACGTTACCTGGGGGGTGCAACCTCGTTCTCCTCTCCTCTTCCAGCAACTTGGGCCTCCAATACAATCTTTGTGAATTCCGGGCAGTGGGACTTGGGCCCTCCCTCGACGGGGTTGGCTCGAAGTCCCGCTCTGGCAACGGTGGGCACGGCCCAGCGGCTCAGCTCCTCCGGGGCTGCCGGTCTGGGCCACTCATGCTATGAAGATCTCAGGCCGCCACAGGGCACATGCACACAGCGTCGCTGAGACTCACTTGAGCTTCGGGTGCACGATCACAGGGCACTCCTCAGGAAGGTCTTAGGCTGCACGAAGCACACGCACACAGCGTCGCTGAGACTCACTTGAACTCAGGGTGCACGATAACAAGGCAATCCTCACGAAGGTCTCAGGCTGCACAAAGCACACGCATACAGCGTTGCTGAGACTCACTTGGACTCCGGTGCACATGATCACAGGACAATCCTCACGAAGGGCTCAGGCTGCAACAAGCACACGCACACAGCGTCGCTGAGATTCTCCTGGAAGCTTTTGTGTTCCTGAGTTTCCGCAACAGGGAGCCAGCTCACCTCGGGCCCTTGAGGATAAGTTACTTCAGGACACAGCACATCAAAGTCCTTTCAAGCAGGGGGACACAGCACACAGCAAAGTCCCTTTATCCTCTCCTTGGTTAAAGCAGCAAACTGCAGGCCAGAACACACAGCAAGGGTCAGTCCTTTCCTTCAGTCTCTTCTGCTGTTTCTTCCTTGGCAAAGGTTTCTCTTGACCACGAAGTAGCTATAGGCTTGTTCAATCTTGCTCAATCCATTTATCCCCAGTTCAGGGGCTTCAGCTCTCATAGTTATACCCCTAAATGTCTTTGAAGGTTTTGTGACCCCTGTTCAAACCAGTTCTGGGTGCCTCCCTGCCAGTGACACCTTCATCCTTTGATTAGTGGGGGTCTGGATTCTCAATCACTCAGCAGGAGATGGGACAATTGTTTTATGGCAGCAACCCAGGCCTCTTCACCTCTAGGGGCTACTCCTCTCCCTACACTCCAGATGCAGATCAGCCTGTTGCTGTCTCACCTCCTCCCCTGGGTCAAGACATTCTCCGGATTCTATCACTTTGAAATCCAGACAGTCAATCCACAACCAGGCAGAGACACACAGAAATGTTAAAGCACAAAAACTCAGCCACTTCTAAAAGAGTGGCTTCTAAACACACAATGCAAAAAACACCTTCATAAAAAGATGTGTTATTACATTGTGAGTTCAGGCACACTAAACTTCACCTCTCCATCTTAAGCCTTTGGGAAGATAGGCTGGAAAACATATTACACAGCCTCCCCATTCTATCCTTTGGGCAAGATGGCCTTTTCACAGTGAAAAACGAAATGGAGATTATTTCACTGTCTGGACATGGTACACACATTAGTACATGTCCTACCTTTCACATGCACTGCACCCTGCCCAGAGGGTACCTTGGACCTACCATTGGGGTGTCTAATGTGCATAGAGAGGGAAGGGTAAGGTCTGGCAAGTGGATGCACTTGCCAGAACAATATGGCAGTTTAACAAACTGCGCGCAGGCACTGCAATGGCAGGCCTGAGTTCCCTCTTTAAGGCTACTGGTGTGGGTGGCACAATTAGTGCTGCAAGCCCACTAGTAGCAGTTGCATTACCAGCGCTGGCACACATAGTGCACTTTACTAGGGACTTTACTAGTAAGGCAAACATACCTATCATGGACAACCAATTATCATTACTCTTTATACAGGGAGCACTTGCACTTTGACACTGATCAGCAGTGGCAAAGTGTCCAAAGCATCTAAATTGGCAACACCATGTCAGAAAAAAGGTCTAGGGGGAAAGCAAAATGTTTAGGGAACTTTAGCCAAAAAGGGTCAAGTCCAACAGGGAGGAAACCAGCGGGGAGCAGCTACAACACACCGCAGGCTGACATTCTCTTTTAATATCGCGTCCTCGCGCTATGCAGCCTGGTACTTGTGGTCCTGGGGGGGGGGGGCAGCGAATGCCCTAGCCAGCCGGAGGACACCAGCGGGGAGCAGCTACAACACGCCGCGGGCCGGCGTTCTCTTTTTATAGCGCGTCCTTGCGCTATGCAGCACGGTACTTTTGGTCCTGGGGGTGTGCCGCAAATGCCCTGGTCACGGGAGGAAACCAGCGGGGAGCAGCTTTATGTCTTCCTTATAGCTTTAATAATGAACCTTAGTCAACTGAGTTTCAGACAGTAGAAACCCATAAAGAACGCTACACCCAGTGTGAGCTGCTAAAGCAGGGCCTTCCACAATGCCCTGGTGTCTAATGTAGCTGTTGGTACATTTTCGAGAAGCAAGTTACAAATATATTACTGAAGCATGATGTTGTAGAACACTGTTGTTTACAGACAGCACTTTTTCAATTGAAAGTGTTAAGTGTCACAGAAATTCTCCAGGCATGCAGTTGTACTGATAAAACCATATAGCGTACAAACAATAATGTGTGGAAATAGTTTCATCAAATATTTATCATTTGCAAATAATCAAGAAAAATGTTAAGATTTTTTTTTTTTATCCTATTAAAATTGTTGTTTCCATCACACTTAAGAATTACAAAAAAGTGCATTCATAGCTGCTAGTATGTTTTGAAATGACTACAGTTTATTCACAAGGTATTGAAATATTGTGTGTTAGAAATAAAACCGACATCGTTAAGCCTTTCCTTTCACGCCCTTGAACCCGATTAACCCGAGCACGATTGTAAGACAATTCAATTTACTTAACAAAATTCTCTAACTTTGCAGTCAGAGAAAGACAAGTAAACATCAATCTAAATGATAATCTAAGCAGCAATTTGTAAGAAGAAATAACCTTACATGTGACCTCTAACTTTGAATGCACTGTATATGTGACAAAAACTAAATAAAATTAAAGGCATATTTATTTTTCATTCAGTTTCACCATTTCTTTGCTAGCTAGCCAGAGCTCTCTCCACAAAACAGACCAGTAGGACCAAGTGTAGCTCACCCTCATTAAAATTGCTTCGTCATAGCGAGTGCGCGTGTTGGTTTTTTGATTCCTGAACTTCAAGATCCACAGTCGCATCCCTTTAAATGCAGAAAAATCACGAATTAGTACACCGCTAGCTTGACTACTGTAATTGTTCACTCGTGGGTTTGCCCCAGTACTCTTTTGCACCTCTCAATAAGCTCAAAAACTTTGCCACTAGAACATTGTTCAGTCTACCAACGCACACTCACAGCTCTACATATGTGATGAATCTTTACTAAAAATAGGAATTTATATAGGCTGCTGTTTCACCTATTGAACGCCTTGTCTCAATACATAGCTACACAGAAGCAGAGATCATTGTACCATTACCTAGTCTCTTCCGGACCAGTGCCTCTAATTTATGGTTCTTGAGTTCTTCCATCAACTAGGCTCACTTCAAAGGAGCGCTCTACCAGCAAACATTTGTGCCACCCCCTTTCTCCATGAGTTCAGAACCACACTGGAAAGTCATTGTGTGTAGCCAAAAGGATACAAGTAAATTCTACCCCACGTTATATCAATATTCCATCTATGCTTTCGTAATTATAGCATTGTATATAGCCTAGATGTATTTATGTCTTCGCCAACATTATCTGTAGTACTGGCACAGTTGATCCTTACTTAATGGCTACCCTTTCGCATTTTATACTAACAACTCGACTCCCATAACTATCAACATTACTTCTGTAAAAGACTTCTGATGGAAATGTTATTGATTATGAATAAAGTGAACAGAAATGGCTATGAATGTGACACGTTTGGTATATATAGCTTGTCAATGTATTGTGATGAATAGGATATTCTTGTTTAAAAACATAGGGCCCAATGTGCTAATACCCATTTCCAAACCAATAAGTTAAAATTGCACACTAACCAGTTTGAGAAGACTTGTGCAATTTGGGGTATGACCTATCTACAAATCCACAGGATGTCATATTAATTAGGTAGGGTTTGTGACCCTCTGTGATTGGCTGTGATTGCAGGGGTGGTGGCTTGCCAAGAATAGAATCTAAGTTATAACCTAATAGTATTGAAACAGAATAGACCTATCCTCCTTGCCTGACCACAAGATGGCCGCCACTGTTGACCTCACCACAATTTAATTTGACTCCTGGACAATCAAACAACTGGTCATCGACCAGACCTTGATCTTAGCCCTCAACAGACCTGTATCCTGCACACCCCTTCAGGACATTTACCCTGTGAACTTTCCCTCGACCGCTGAGACCTTGCTACCTGACCAATGCCCGGTGGAGCTACCCCGATAGCTATAGGGGAGATGGACTGTGGATTCCCTCCTCGGTCATCACCTACCCAGCCGGACATTGGGCAGACCTTTCTTAGTCTCTCCTGCCGTTATCTTCCCCCTTCCCCCTACACCCTTCCCTCTTACCCCTATCCTACCTGGATCCTGCACACGCTTCAGGACATTTACCCTGTGAACTTTCCCTCGACCGCTGAGACCTTGCTACCTGACCGTTGCCCGGTGGAGCTACCCTGATAGCTATAGGGGAGATGGGCTGTGAATTCCCTCCTCGGCCGTCACCTACCCAGCCGGACATTGGGCAGACCTTCCTTCGTCTGTCCTGCCGTTATCTCCCTCCTTCCACCTACACCCTTCCCACTTACCCCTATCTGCCTTATTAATCCTTCCTCCATACTATTTATTATGTGTTTCGTATAACCGATGTAACCTGTAACTGTTTTTAACTGTGTAATAATGTGACTCCTAATGTAAAGCGCTCTGATACCCACGGGTCTAGCCAGCGCTTCTAGTAACTTTTAGTAACTGATGTAACGTGTAACTGGTGTAACTGATGTAATTTTGTAATTTCTGTGGAACCTTATGGAAAGCGCTCTGATACCTCCGGGTCTAGCCAGCGCTATATAAAACTCTCAAAATAAAAATAAAAATAAATAAATAAATAGAGGTCACTGCCCTTCATTTGCATACCACAGTGGGAACGTTTTTTTCTTAATGTTTTTTTTTTTTTAAACCAACCTTTCCTGTCACCATTAAAGCTACATGTGGTGACTTAAAAATAAATAGATGTTTCCCGTTCATTAAGACATCAAAGGGGCTGTCAATGTAGCCTGGACCACTGTTTGCTGTTCCCAAGGCTGCTCCGCACGATTGTGTAAATCCATTTCCACCCCAATTTGTTGGTCTTAGTCTGAATTGGGGAGGGGTTATTTTGTCAGACATTTAAAGAAAAAAAATGATTATTTTTTTGCCCTTTATTGCTCAACGCATGGAGGATATGCAGAGCAAACATAATCTCTTTCTGAATCCATGGACCAAAACAGATAGCCTTGATTTGGACTAATTATGAACCATGTAGTGAGGATTTGGGCAATCCAGTGTATAAAGAATTAGCACAGTCAAACTGCAAATAAATCCCAGATCAAGTTGTTTGTGTTCTCTGTTTCTTGGAAGGGAATGACATATCCATCATCCTCGAAGTGGGTTCACACCACTGGTTTCCTGCGAAAACAATCTTTAAAAAAAAAATGAACATTTTAACATTTGGTTTCATACAAATACACAGTCAACTGAAAACGTCAGAGTAACCATCTTAAATATGGTCCAAGTTCCAAGGTTAAGCAAAGTAGCTGGATGCACAATAGTAACATCTCATTTTTGTATTAGTTTCTCAATGTTGGTTAAACAATCATTATCACTTTCCAAATGAAAAATCATGTGCCAACATCAACAATTAATGACAAAAACCCATTAATCAATAATCCACCCCCCTTAAATTAGCAACCCAGGAGATTATGTCCATAAACGTCCATTGATTATTATGCAATCGTCTGATTTGCATCTTAGTCTCGTACAATGTAGTTTAATTCTGCCGCTAGTTTTCTGCTACGATGACGTGTCTTTTCGGTAAAAGGATAAAGGGGGCAACCTCTATTTTCTGACCAATGTCTATACTCATGTCTTACTTAGCATATATCTGTGTCCTTTCCCCTCGGCAAGACTGGTGATTGACTGGGGAGAGGTCCTCCACCAGGGTTGAAATCGTCAATACCTGATACACTATGTCATCTAGTAGTTTCAGAGTGTCTAAGGTTTTCTATTATTATCTTTCTCAGCGTCTCTGAACTCCTTGAGCAATCCTCCGAAGCACTCGATGTAGAGCTTTTGTGCAAACCTAGGCATTTTTCTACGTGAAGGGTGCTACTTTCAGTTTCAGTCCAAAACACAACTTCTCACCTCCAGGCAGTCAGTGTGGGGGTAGAGGGTTTTCAATCTCTAAGCTATGGCACTTTTTGCTAGCAAGAGGAGTAAATCAATACATTTCGCAACCATCTGGCCATTTTTTGGGCTAGGTTACATACCCATTAGACAACTCTATGTACTCTGCAGGTTTTCCCTTCCTGTTTTGCGTGCCATTTTAGTCAGTACTTCTGCCCTGAAATATTGTATTTTGAGGCACTCCCACATCATATGTTGGAAGTCCGCCCTCTCACTTTGACATCTTGGACACACAGTGTGTGTATTGACATACATTTGACTGATCTTATGTAGTATGAGGTATGACCTGGGCAAGACATTGAACTGTATATTATTAAATCTGGCATTGTGAGCAACCTTAATTGGATACACTAAGGCTCTCTGCCATTGCTTATCAATGAAACTCTGTCCCACTGTTGTCTCCCATTTGTCTCTGATGGGTTGCAGGGGTATTCCTTTGTGTTCTGGTAGTGATGTATAATGTCATGTAATCAACCAGCGACCACTGCCTATCGTGTGCAGCCTGCTACAAAGCATTTATTTGGGGCTCTGGAAAATCCATGTTCCAGTGTTTTATAATGGTGTTTTGAATTCTACCATACATGTGGAATTGACCCCTCGGGACGCACCTGTTTTCTACCAAGGATGGTAAGAAACTAAGAGAGTAGCATCCGGACATTGGATCCTCTACTGTATCAAACCCTACAGCCTCCCATAGTTGCACAACTCGGCTGTTAAGGGACTCTTTGTCAAGAATCCACGTTGTGGGATCGAAGGGGCACAACCAGTTCTGGCTGCCGAAACCTTCTTTAAAATAAGAGTTGCCATGAATTGTGGCTTACCATTTCATGCTCTGCGGGCCAATAGGCATTATACTTTGAGCACAATCATGTTGGCTGTATTCTGGACAAGGAACATGTAAGCTACCTAGAACTTGTGCCTCTACCATGCCCTGCTTAGGAGCTTACAGATTGCACCAATCATGATATGTTTAATGACATCATTGATGAAATGACTGATAACATCTCAAATGACATAATTGATGACAACACTGAGCATGTTGGAAGCAAAAGTTCTAGTTAGCTTAGTAAATTGCAACTGGTAAATGCCAGTGGTATTTTTGAGTTCAAAATGTTTTAACTGACATTTTCACCTAACTATAACGGCACATTAACTTTTGTTTTTCCCCCAGTGCATATGATATATATATATATATATATATATATATATGTATATATATATATATATATATATATATATATAATCTACTGGCGGTCGCCAGTAGATAGTTATAGTTAGGACCGTGTTTCCATAGCAAATCCGCAACATTCTATTTGGAATAACTTTGGCGCCGGTTAACGAATCCTCGCGAAATTTTCAAAATAGGTGGGGCGCTCCGCTCCGCTCCTACCCTGAAAGTCTCGGGGGGATTCGTGAAGCGGGTGCTGAGAAAAAAGGGGGTCCCAAAACGCGTTTTCCCCATGCAATTTTCCATAGGGAGCTTTAGTCCAAGGTACAGCCCGAACGGCTGAACAGAATTACTTGAAATTTGGCAAAGAGGTAGTCCTCAGGTCAGGCATGTGCCTTTTGCATATATGGTGTCAATCTGTTCAGTAGTTCCTGAGAAAATCAAAAGTAAAATCACATACATATCTGGGCGGAGCCTAACCACACATCTCATCGTGAGATCTGATTGGCTGTCAGTACTTCATCCAAGAAGTGTTGGCAGCCATCTTGGGACCAATATATATGATAGCACCTCATTAAAAAGCATTGCAGTTAATAGAAGGTTTTAAGACTTTAGTTACATTATAAATCATTTGTTGATGGTACCATACTTATTTTAGGAATTGTGTTGTGTTCTAAGGTGATTTTACCATGTGAAAAAGCCTTCTGCTGTGATATCATGAATCATGTTTGAGAGAAAACTATTTTCTCATGCTTTTCCCACAGAGGTTTGGAAGGTGATCTATAAGCTAAACTGAGAGCATATTTTCTGTAAATTCACATTATCTTTCTCAGTCATGTGAGAATGAAGTCTGACATTCTCAGTAAAACATGTACATCCAACAAGGGCAGAGACTGTCAGTTGATTCCTTTGTGTTCTACTGCAGCTTCCCAGAGTGTTCTAAAGAACAACTAGAGCGCTAACAGTCTTACTTATGACAAAAGTATGGCACACCTGAAGCCATCTTGATTGGAATAAAGTGGTAACACTTAAAACATTTAATTTACAAAGGAACAAAATGAGGGGGTTCATTTTGCCATATAAATTATGATTAGTGCTCCAGAAAGAAAAACTAGGGCACATTTTGACTTCTGAAATCCTCTTTTATTTCATAAAAACATTCTGACATGCAGACTGAAACATGCACTTTGAATACCAGCAGCAGACTTGCCTGGTGAGCAGTAGCTTTACTACAGTGATCTAATGAGCAACTAGAGTGCTAACATTCAGAATTTATGGAAAATGTGTGACACATCTGAATGACTTCTTGATGGAATCAAAGTAAAAAACTGAAAGTATTTCCTACTGAGGAGACTGCAGTAAATGAGGAAATTAGGAAACTTCATAACAAATAAATCTCCCAAGATGGCCACCAGAGACAAAAGAGCCCATATGTAGCCCAAATATCTCCCAGGTGTAGCCCAAGTATAGCCCAATGACAGAATGTCCCAAAGTGTTCTTAAGAACAACTAGAGCGCTTACTGTCTTACTTATGACAAAAGTATGGCACACCTGAAGCCATCTTGATTGGAATAAACTGGTAACACTTAAAACATTTAATTTAAAAAGGAACACAATGAGGGGGTTCATCTTGCCATAGAAATTATGATTAGTGCTGAAGAATGAAAAATTAGGGCACATTTTGAGTGACTTCTCAAATCCTCTTCTATTTCATAAAAAAATTCTGATATGCAGACTGAAACATGCACTTCTAATACTAGCAGCAGACTTCCGTGGTGAGCAGTAGCTTTACTACAGTGATCTAATGAGCAACTAGAGTGCTAACATTCAGAATTTATGGCAAATGTGTGACATATCTGAATACCTTCTTGATGGAATCAAAGTAAAAAACTGAAAGCATTTCCAACTGAGGAGACTGCAGTAAATGAGGAAATTAGGAAACTTCATAACAAATAAATCTCCTAAAATGGCCACCAGAGACAAAAGAGCCCAAATGTAGCCCAAATATCACCCAGATGTAGCCAAAATGTAGCCCAATGACAGAAGTGTGCAAAACACTTATTTTTTGTGTATTTGCAGTTTTATATAGTGCAGACTTGTCAGGTATTCGAGTGCTTTACATGAACATTGGTTACATCACACAAGATCAAATTAATTTTGGTTGTAGACATGGGGAGATTAAGTGATTTGACCAGAATCACAGAATGTTGAGCTGAAGCAGAAACTCCAACCTGGTTCCCCAGTTGCAAAGTCTGCAGCTCTGGAAGTAACACCACACCCTCTCCCCTTGGATGCAACATTTAATCAAGTGGTCAACTGGATAAAAAAACTAAGATTACACATAATTTAAAAGTTCTTAGTCGCTATTTGAAAACTCAGAAAATATGTCCTCATTTTAGTTTTTTAGAGTACTAACCATAATTTTGATGCAAATAATACCCTCTCATATATGTAATTTCTAAAGGAAATGCTCTAGGCATTACAGTTGATTACATCAAGATGACGTCAGGCATTCCACACTTTTGTAATAAATATAGAATGTTAGCAATCTAGTTGTTCATTGGGATACTGTTGAGAGGCAGAGGCCAGGGGCACGGACTCTGAAAATTGAAGGCAGGTAGGAGAGTGCAGAGGCAACAATTTGACCACACTAGGCAGGCAGGAAGAGCAGTGGCAGCACAACAGACTATGGAGGGCAGTGGAAAGGGGGGCAGGGGCAACAAACCAACAATACAGGACTGGCAAGAGAGGCTGTGGCAATATAATAGACCATTGTGGGCAGAAGGAAGAGGCAGTGGTCATACAACCATACATGCCAACAGACCCGTTTCAGCCTGGAAACGTCCAATGTTTTTAAGCTCAAATGGGCTTTACTTGATCTGTTTCCTGTCTACAATCTTCTCTTTTTCAATGTAACTCAAAGGGAAAAATCAATACCCCAGTTTTATTTCAAAATCTCCCTCTTACCAAGTTCAAAATGTTCGCAAGTATGGTACATTGGATCATGGTAGGCAGGAGGAATTGGGGTAGGGCCATGGACTCGGATAACAGAGGACAGGAGGGACATTGAGAGGTGCACCAAACTGACCCTACAGGGCAGGCATCAGGGTTTGCAGCAGCACAATACACCACACAGGGCATGCGGGACGGGAGTGCAGCACAACAATCCATAGAAAGCAATAGGGAGGGGACAGGACCATGCACATGGACAACAGACAACAGACAACAGAGGGGAAAGAGGCAATGGTAGCTAGCTGACCATAATGGACAGACAGGAGAGAAAGCTGCAGCATAACAGACCATAAAGGGCAGGAGGGACGGATCAGGGGCATTACAATGGAACCGACAAGCCAGGAGGGAGGGAACAGGGGTCTGCACATGGAAACAGAGGGCTGGGGGCAAGGGGGCAGGGCAGGAGCAGCAAGATCGCCATGGAGGTCAGGCAGGATGGGCACTAGAAACAAGACACACCATGGAGAGCAACAGTGAGACTATGATGGCATACACACAGACCATGGAGGGAAGGTGGGAGGGGGTCAGGAGCAGCTAGCTGACCACACAGGGAAGGTGGGAGGGGCCATGGCAGCACAGAAGACCATGCATGGCAAGCGGGAGGGTTAGTGGCAGCACAATGGCTATGATGGGCAAGAAGGAGGGTGCAGTGGCATGCACAAAGGACCATGGAGGATAGAAGGGAGGGTCAGGACCTGGGCACAGACAAGAGAGTTCAGGGGAAGGGGCCTCACAACAGACCGCGCGGGGCAGGCAGGAGGAGAAGTTGCAGCACAACAGACCAGGGAGGGCAGAAGGGTGTGGCAGTAAAATGGACCATGGAGGACTGGAGGAAGGGGATAGGGGCATGGCATGTGGACAGGCAGGGTGGAGGTGGCAGGGACAGGTTACAGTCATCTGACAATGCTAGGCAGGTGGTAGAGGAGTGGCAGCTCAACAGAACACTCAGAGTAGATAGGAGTGGCAGGTCCATGGAACATGGTGGTCAAAAAGGATGGAGCAGGGGCATGCACAAAGACATCGGAGGTCAGGGGGAAGGAGAATAGGGGCAGCAAGCAAAGCACAGAGGCTAAGCAGGAGGTCAATGATGGGCCATAGAATTGGGCAATGGAGGGCAGGATGAGTGGACTAGTACATCATGCTAAATGCATGGCAGTGGCAGCACATCAGACCATGCATGGCAGGAGGGAGGAGGCTAGTCCATGGATTCAGACAACAGAGGATAGGGAGGAGGTGGATGGGGCAGCAAGCTAACTGTTCATAGAAAGTGGGTATTAGGAACTTCATTGTTTTTAAAATGCGTGTCTACTTAAAATATGAACAAGTATGCAGCATAATCTCACTTTTATTCAGGAAGAAGAGGACGTTTGGGACTGTGACTCCGGGCTCACTTGGCAGAAACATCCCCTGACCCTCCACCCCCCATCGCAAAATGTAATGCCCGTGAAAAGGGTAGGTGGACGCAGTGTTATATAGAACATAGTCCTGAGAGCACGATTGAAAATGAAAACTATATATAGTATATGGTATAAACTATGCACCAAAAATTGTGATAGAAGATGAACCGGGGCGTGAAATATAATATGCAATACATTGTGCGCAATGACAGATTCATTGGAGAGCGCGAGATAGCACAGGCACTAGCGCTTGCTATGTGATATGCGCCTTGGAGTGTAATATGCACAGGGCAGTGTTGTGTAACCTAAGTAGTCTCTAAAGTTGTAATATAAAATATGTGCTGAGTAGTGTAACATTGCATATGCACTGTGACAAAGATATGGATCCCAGATTGTAATATGTATGGCATAGCGCTGTGCTTTATAACATAGGCATCGAGGAAGGCACGTTAGATGGGGCAATATAACCCGTGCGAAGGCAAGTCTTAGGTGTTTCTATAAATATATATTTTTAAAAAAAAATAAAAAACAAAGGCCGGCCCCGGGGGATGGGGTCCCCGGGGCCATAAGTGGCCTGAGGAGGGGGGCAACACAGCCCCCCTCCTAAAGAATAAAAAAATTTAAAAAAGGCCATGACCTGGGGGTTGGGGTCCCCGGGGGCGATTAAGGCCTTGGGAGGGCCAAATTAATTTTTTGCAACAAAACAAATTAGGGTGCAGGCCCTGGGGGATGGGGTCCCCAGGGCTAATAAATTAGAAAAAGAAAGGGGGCCACACAGCCCTCCTTCTTAAAAATAAATAAATAAAAGACCGGCATCGCGCCGGAGGCCACGCCCCCTCCTTGCAGCACTCTGCAAACGCGCCCCCTGGCCAGTTGTAAGTTGAGGAATTAATTCCCCTTCAATACTGAGGGTCCCTGAGGGCCAACTAGCCCAACAGGTATCTCCAGTATGCGCCAGGGAGCTGCATTGCAGACAGGTGTTCTGAGGCCACGCCCCTTTTTACACCTCCATGCAACGCAGCTCTGTGGCGCTTACTGGAGGTACCTAGTGGGCTAGTTTGACCCTAGAGACCCTTAGGATTCAAGGGGACTTAATCTCTCAACTCAGAACGCCCACAGGCCCTGTGGCGCGTTTTTAAGTTGGGGAAATAATTCCCTTTCAATCCTGAGGGACCCTGGGGTCCAACTAGCCCACCAGGTGCTTCCAGTAAGCACCACTGCTCTGCGTTGCAGAGAGGTGTTTTTTTAAATGCTAATTTCTAACAATGCCTTGTGAAGAAAGAAGAAAAAACACACAGGAAGAAAAAAAAGAAATGCAGAAAGAAGCAACAGAAGTCCTCAAAGACGAAGAAAAGTGCAGGAAGAAGGATAACGTGCAGAAAGAACAAACAGAAGAGCAGAAATAAGCCTTGTTGCAAAATCATCCTGTACCCACAACTTTTTCAGACGGATACTGGTGGTAACTGAGTCTGACTAACCAGTCCTAGAGCCAGTGCTATGTTGAAAGACACTCAGAATACAGTGAAAACACCTACATACACTAGGGAACACTATGCATTGGGGTCCCTCTGTGATTAGCATGACCTCCTCTGTAAGCCCCTAGTATATCCCCTTCCCTATATAATAGGGAAGGGGATTAAAACTACCTCTTAAAACGCGCCACAGGGCGTGTTTGCACACGTCACCTCAGGCCCCATCCCCTTCCCTTCCCCACTGTGTAAACACGCCCTGTGGCACTTTTAAGATGGGAGATTAAGTCCCCTTGAATCCTGAGGGTCCCTAGGGTCCAACTAGCCCACTAGGTACCTCCAGTAAGCGCCACAGAGCTGCGTTGCAGAGAGGTGTAAAAAGTGGCACGGCCTGGACCACCTCTCTGCAACGCAGCTCAGTGGCGCTTACTGGAAGCACCTGGTGGGCTAGTTAGCCCCCAGGGACCCTCAGGATTGAAGGGGAATTATTTCCCCAACTTAAAACGCGCCACAGGGCGTGTTTGCACACGTCACCTCAGGCCCCGTCTCCTCCCTTCACCACTGTGTAAACACGCCCTGTGGCCGTATTTAGTTGGGAGATTAAGTTCATTTGAATCCTGAGGGTCCCTTGGGTCCAACTAGCCCACTAGGTACCTCCAGTAAGCACCACAGAGCTGCATTGCAGAGAGGTGTAAAAAGTGGCACGGCCTGGACCACCTCTCTGCAACGCAGCTCAGTGGCGCTTACTGGAAGCACCTGGTGGGCTAGTTAGCCCCCAGGGGCCCTCAGGATTGAAGGGGAATTATTTCCCCAACTTAAAACGCGCCACAGGGCGTGTTTGCACATGTCACCTCAGGCCCCGTCCCCTCCCTTCACCACTGTGTAAACGCGCCCTGTGGCCGTTCTAAGTTGAGAGATTAAGTCCCCTTGAATGTTGAGGGTCCCTAGGGGCAAAATAGCCCACTAAGTACGTCCAGTAAGCGCCATTGCAGAGAGGTGTAAAAAGGGGCACGGCCTGCACCACCTCTCTGCAACGCAGAGTAGTGGCGCTTACTGGAAGCACCTGGTGTGCTAGTTGGCCCCCAGGGTCCCTCAGGATTGAAAGGGAATTATTTCCCCAACTTTAAACGCGCCTCAGGGCGTGTTTGTACATGTCACCTCAGGCCCCGTCCCCGTCCCCGCCCTTCACCACTGTGTAAACGCGCCCTGTGGCTGTTCTAAGTTGAGAGATTAAGTCCCCTTGAATCCTAAGGGTCCCTAGGGTCAAACTAGCCCACTAGGTACCTCCAGTAAGCTCCACAGAGCTGCGTTGCAAAGAGGTGTAAAAAGGGGCGTGGCCTCAGAACACCTGTCTGCAACGCAGCTCCCTGGCGCATACTGGAGATACCTGTTGGGCTAGATGGCCCTCATGGACCCTCAGTATTGAAGGTGAATTAATTCCCCAACTTACAACTGGTCAGGGGGCGCGTTTGCAGAGTGCTGCAAGGAGGGGGCGTGGCCTGCGGAGCGATACCGGTCTTTCATTTATTTAATTTTTTTAAGAAGGAGGGCTGTGTGGCCCCCCTTCTTTTTCTAATTTATTGGCCCTGGGGACCCCATCCCCCAGGGCCTGCACCCTAATTTTTTTGTTGAAAAAAATGAATTTGGAAAGGGGCCTCGTGGCCCCCCTCCCAAGGCCTTAATCGGCCCCGGGGACCCCAACCATGGCCTTTTTTAAAAAAAATTCTTTAGGAGGGGACTGTGTTGCCCCCCTCCTCAGGCCACTCATGGCCCCAGGGACCCCATCCCACGGGGCCGGCCTTTATTTTTTATTATTTTAAAAAACTATATATTTATAGAAACACCTAGGACATGCTGGACAAACCGTATGTACCTATCACCATGACAATTTGCGTGATATTCATTAAAAGGCGACTATGCATACAATGAATCCACGTGGAATGTATTTACACCGCTAGTGAAGCTCTGACGTGTCTGACGCCCTACCGTGCCTAATCCCGGCGCCCCCGCCGGTGGGTACTCTCCAAGTAGACACCCTTGTCGTTTATTTATACAAACATGGGTAGCTATTGACGGGCACATTTAATACACACGCACACCAAGCCATTCAAATGGGATTCAACAAAAATTCGACCAAACTATGCAAGAAAACCCCCTCACGGTTAATAAAATACACATCCACCGCTGGATGTGTAATACTTTTTATTTTACTCTCTGGAAAGGAGACGAACCTCACTTGAGAGTCACAGCATGCTCCTGGCTGAGCCCAATGCTGTGTTACACCCACCAGTGCCCGCCGAATGCCACACACCTCTATGTTGTATTCCACCAGCTAGTGTGTATGCTATGACACTCTCTAGCCCATGTGCACTGTAACTCCACCCCGTGAATATGTCATGCCACACTTGCCTTCGCACGGGTTATATTTCCCCATCTAACGTGCCGTACTTGATGCCTATGTTATAACGCACAGCGCTATGCCATACATATTACAATCTGGGATCCATATCTTTGTCACAGTGCATATGCAGCGTTACACTCCCCAGCACATATTTTATATTACAACTTTAGAGACTAGTTAGGTTACACAACACTGCCCTGTGCATATTACACTCCAAGGCGCATATCGCATAGCACGTTCTAGTGCCTGTGCTATCTTGCGCTCTCCAATGAATCTGTCATTGCGCACAATGTATTGCATATTATATTTCACACCCCGGTTCATCTTATATCACACTTTTTGGTGCATAGTTTATACCATATACTATATCTAGTTTTCATTTTCAATCGTGCTCTCAGGACTATGTCCTATAAAACACTGCGTCCACCTACCCTTTTCACGGGCATTACATTTTGCGATAGGGGTGGAGGGTCAGGGGGTGTTTCTGCCAAGTGAGCCCGGAGTCACAGTCACAAACGTCCTCTTTTTCCTGAATAAAAGTGAGATTATGCTGCATACTTGTTCATATTTTAAGTAGTTCGCACAGACACACATTTTAAAAACAATAAAGTTCCTAATACCCACCTTCTCTGAACAGTTAGCTTGCTGCTCCATCCACCTCCTCCCTATCCTCTGTTGTCTGCATCCATGGACTAGCCTCCTCCCTCCTGCCATGCATGGTCTGATGTGCTTCCACTGCCCTCCATTTAGCATGATGTACCAGTCCACTCCTCCTGCCCTCCATTGCCCAATTCTATGGCCCATCATTGACCTCCTGCTTAGCCTCTGTGCTTAGCTTGCTGCTCCTATTCTCCTTCCCCCTGCTCTCCGGTGTCTTTGTGCATGCCCCTGCTCCATCCTTTTTGCCCACCATGTTCCATGGACCTGCCACTCCTATCTACTCTGAGTGTTCTGTTGAGCTGCCACTCCCCTCCCACCTGCCTAGCATTGTCAGACGACTGTCACCTGTCCCTGCCACCTCCACCCTGCCTGTCCACAGGCCATACCCCTGTCCCCTTCCACCTGTCCTCCATGGTCCATTTTACTGCCACACCCTTCTGCCCTCCCTGGTCTGTTGTGCTGCAACTGCTCCTCCTGCCTGCCCCGCACAGTCTGTTGTGAGGCCCCTTAACCTGAACTCTCTTGTCTGTGCCCAGGTCCTGACCCTCCCTTCTATCCTCCATGGTCCTTTGTACATGCCCCTGCACCCCCCTTCTTGCCCATCATAGCCATTTTGCTGCCACTAACCCTCCCACTTGCCATGCATGGTCTTCTGTGCTGCCATGGCCCCTCCCACCTTCCCTGTGTGGTCAGCTAGCTGCCCCTGACCCCCTCCCACCTTCCCTCCATGGTCTGTGTGCATGCCATCATAGTCTCACTGTTGCTCTCCATGGTGTGTCTTGTTTCTAGTGCCCATCCTGCTTGACCTCCATGGTCATCGTGCTGCTCCTGCCCTGCCCCCTTGCCCCCAGCCCTCTGTTTCCATGTGCAGACCCCTATTCCCTCCCTCCTGGCTTGTCTGTTCCATTGTAATGCCCCTGATCCATCCCTCCTGCCCTTTATGGTCTGTTATGCTGCAGCTTTCTCTCCTGTCTGTCCATTATGGTCAGCTAGCTACCATTGCCTCTTTCCCCTCTGTTCTCTGTTGTCCATGTGCATGGTCCTGTCCCCTCCCTATTGCTTTCTATGGATTGTTGTGCTGCACTCCCGTCCCGCATGCCCTGTGTGGTGTATTGTGCTGCTGCAAACCCTGATGCCTGCCCTGTAGGGTCAGTTTGGTGCACCTCTCCATGTCCCTCCTGTCCTCTGTTATCCGAGTCCATGTCCCTACCCCAATTCCTCCTGCCTACCATGATCCAATGTACCATACTTGCGAACATTTTGAACTTGGTAAGAGGGAGATTTTGAAAAAAAACTGGGGTATTGATTTTCCCATTTGAGTTACATTGAAAAAGAGGATATTGTAGACAGGAGACAGATCAAATAAAGCCCATTTGAGCTTAAAAACATTGGACGTTTCCTGGCTGAAACGGGTCTGTTGGCATGTATGGTTGTACTACCACTGTCTCTTCCTTCTGCCCACAATGGTCTATTATATTGCCACAGCCTTTCTTGCCAGTCCTGTATTGTTGGTTTGCTGCCCCTGCCCCCCTTTCCACTGCCCTCCATAGTCTGTTGTGCTACCACTGCCCTTCCTGCCTGTCCAGTGTGGTCAAATTGTTGCCTCTGCACTCTCCTACCTGCCTTCAATTTTCAGAGTCCGTGCCTCTGGCCTCTGCCTCTCAACAGTATCCCAATGAACAACTAGATTGCTAACATTCTATATTTATTACAAAAGTGTGGAACGCCTGACGTCATCTTGATGTAATCAAAACTGTAATACCTAGAGCATTTCCTTTAGAAATTACATATATGAGAGGGTCTTATTTGCATCAAAATTATGGTTAGAGCTCTAAAAAACTAAAATGAGGACATATTTTCTGAGTTTTCAAATAGCGACTAAGAACTTTTAAATTATGTGTAATCTTTATGTTTTTTTTATTCAGTTGACCACTTGATTAAATGTGGCACTTATCGAAGAGGATGTGGTGTTACTTCCAGAGCTGCCGACTTTGCAACTGGGGAACCAGGTTGGAGAATCTGCTTCAGCTCAACATTCTGTGATTCTGGTCAAATCACTTAATCTCCCCATGTCTACAACCAAAATGAATTTGATCTTGTGTGATGTAACCAATGCTCATGTAAAGCACTCCAATACCTGACAAATCTGCACTATGTAAAACTGCAAATGCACAACAAACAAGTGTTTTGCACATTTCTGTCATTGGGCTACATGTGGGCTACATCTGGGTGATATTTGTGCTGCATGTGGGCTCTTTTGTCTCTGGTGGCCATCTTGGGAGATTTATTTGTTATGAAGTTTCCTAATTTCCTCATTTACTGCAGTCTCCTCAGTAGGAAATGCTTTCAATTTTTTACTTTGATTCCATCAAGAAGGTATTCAGATATGTCACACATTTGCCATAAATTCTGAATGTTAGCACTCTATTTGCTCATTAGATCACTGTAGTAAAGCTACTGCTCACCACGGAAGTCTGCTGCTGGTATTAAAAGTGCATGTTTCAGTCTGCATATCAGAATTTTTTTATGAAATAGAAGAGGATTTGAGAAGTCACTCAAAATGTGCCCTAATTTTTCTTTCTTCAGCACTAATCATCATAATTTCTATGGCAAAATGAACCCCCTCATTGTGTTCCTTTTTAAATTAAATGTTTTAAGTGTTACCAGTTTATTCCAATCAAGATGGCTTCAGGTGTGCCATACTTTTGTCATAAGTAAGACAGTAAACGCTCTAGTTGTTCTTAAGAACACTCTGGGACATTCTGTCATTGGGCTATACTTGGGCTACATCTGGGTGATATTTGGGTTACATTTGGGCTCTTTGGTCTCTGGTGGCCATCTTGGGAGATTTATTTGCTATGAAGTTTCCTAATTTCCTCATTTACTGCAGTCTCCTCAGTAGGAAATACTTTCAGTTTTTTACTTTTTTTTCCATCGAGAAGCCGTTCAGATGTGTCACACATTTGCCATAATTTCTGAATGTTAGCACTCTAGTTGCTCATTAGATCACTGTAGTAAAGCTACTGCTCACCAGGGGAGTCTGCTGCTGGTATTCAAAGGGCATGTTTCAGTCTGCATGTCAGAATTTTTTTATGAAATAGAAGAGGATTTGAGAAGTCAAAATGTGCCCTAATTTTTCTTTCTGCAGCACTAATCATAATTTCTATGGCAAAATGAACCCCCTCATTTTGTTCCTTTGTAAATTAAATGTTTTAAGTGTTACCACTTTATTCCAATCATGATGGCTTCAGGTGTGCCATACCTTTGTCATAAGTAAGACTGTTAGCACTCTAGTTGTTCCTTAGAACACTGTGGGACATTCTGTCATTGGGCTATACTTGGGCTACATCCGGGTGATATTTGGGCTACATTTGGGCTCTTTTGTCTCTGGTGGCCATCTTGGGAGATTTATTTGTTATGAAGTTTCCTAATTTCCTCATTTACTGCAGTCTCCTCAGTAGGAAATACTTTCAGTTTTTTACTTTGGTTCCATCAAGAAGACATTCAGATGTGTCACGCATTTGCCATAAATTCTGAATGTTAGCACTCTAGTTGCTCAATAGATCACTGTAGTAAAGCTACTGCTCACCAGGGAAGTCTGCTGCTGGTATTCAAAGTGCATGTTTCAGTCTGCATGTCAGAATTTTTTCATGAAATAGAAGAGGATTTGAGAAGTCAAAATGTGCCCTAATTTTTCTTTCTGCAGCACTAATCATAATTTCTATGGCAAAATGAACCCCCTCATTTTGTTCCTTTGTAAATTAAATGTTTTAAGTGTTACCACTTTAATCCAATCAAGATGGCTTCAGGTGTGTCATACTTTTGTCATAAGTAAGACTGTTAGCGCTCTAGTTGTTCGTTACAACACTCTGGGACATTCTGTCATTGGGCTATACTTGGGCTACATCTGGGTGATATTTGTGCTACATTTGGGCTCCTTTGTCTCTGGTGGCCATTTTGGGAGACTTATTTATTATGAAGTTTCCTAATTTCCTCATTTACTACAGTTTCCTCAGTAGGAAATACTTTCAGTTTTTTACTTTGATTCCATCAAGAAGGCATTAAGATGTGTCACACATTTGCCATAAATTCAGAATGTTAGCACTCTAGTTGCTTATTAGTTCACTGTAGGAAAGCTACTGCTAGAAGAGGATTTGAGAAGTCACTCAAAATGTGCCCTAATTTTTCTTTCTGCAGCACTAATCATACTTTCTATGGCAAAATGAACCCCCTCATTTTGTTCCTTTTTAAATTAAATATTTTAAGAGCTACCACTTTATTTCAATCAAGATGGCTTCAGGTGTGCAATACATTTGTCATAAGTGGGACTGTTAGCGCTCTAGTTGTTCTTTAGAACACTCTGGGAAGCTGCAGTAGAACACAAAGGAATCAACTGACAGTCTCTGCCCTTGTTGGATGTACATGTTTTACTGAGAATGTCAGACTTCATTCTCACATGACTGAGAAAGATAATGTGAATTTACAGAAAATATGCTCTCAGTTTAGCTTATAGATCACCTTCCAAACCTCTGTGGGAAAAGCATGAGAAAATAGTTTTCTCTCAAACATGATTCATGATATCACAGCAGAAGGCTTTTTCACATGGTAAAATCACCTTAGAACACAACACAATTCCTAAAATGAGTATGGTACCATCAACAAATGATTTATAATGTAACTAAAGTCTTAAAACCTTCTATTAACTGCAATGCTTTTTAATGAGGTGCTATCATGTATATTGGTCCCAAGATGGCTGCCAACACTTCTTGGATGAAGTACTGACAGCCAATCAGATCTCACGATGAGATGTGTGGTTAGGCTCCGCCCAGATATGTATGTGATTTTACTTTTGATTTTCTCAGGAACTACTGAACAGATTGACACCATATATGCAAAAGGCACATGCCTGACCTGAGGACTACCTCTTTGCCAAATTTCAAGTAATTCTGTTCAGCCGTTCGGGCTGTACCTTGGACTATAGCTCCCTATGGAAAATTGCATGGGGAAAACGCGTTTTGGGACCCCCTTTTTTCTCAGCACCCGCTTCACGAATCCCCCCGAGACTTTCAGGGTAGGAGCGGAGCGGAGCGCCCCACCTATTTTGAAATTAAAGTAATTCAATGATTTTTACAGATAACATTGAGACTTATAATGCCAGATAGTCACTGGGCACTTGCCCTGCACTCGAAACTTTATCAAGTTTACAACTTAAGAAAGACAGTGTTAATTAACTTTATGGTTATTCACTGAATAACGTTTTGACATTGTCATGTGATCTTACATATTTATTTATTTATTTTTTTAAATATGCATGTATGGCATTATTCATCATGTTATATGATACAAGGTTTCACTGAAAATGATTTGTACTCATTGATGTTCCCATCGGGAGTCTGTTTTCTAGTTCCGTGATTGTTGTAGGAGGAGTTTGCTTTACTCAAAAAATGTATTTATTGCACTAATTGGTCTTGACACGTCATGTGATCAAGCCCGGTTGAATCCGGGCGAAACGCGTCATGTTGTTGTGAGGGAGGAATAAACCTGCACTTTGAAACTACTTACCTGCGTGGTGGTCCGTTCCTGGTTGTGTTTTTACACGACTTCCTATCCAAGGATTGTGGTTGCATATATATATATATATATATATATATATATATATATATTACCTACTGGCGGTCGCCAGTAGGTAGTTATAGTTAGGACCACTGTTGGACTTGGCCCTTCTGGCAGGTTCACCCCCGAGACTTTTTGCTTAATATTGTGACTTGGTGTAATGGATTTTGGTTTCTGCGCACTTTACCGCTGTGTCTCAGGGTAAAGTGCGTGCGTGTTGTGAGGTTGGCCTGCCCTCCCATAGGAATGCATGGGGGAATGTATGTGTCCTGGTAGTTCCTGATGCGTGGGGTGTGCAGGCCCGTGTTTGGTATGTGCGGACTCGTGGGAGTGAATGCTGCGCGTTGATGTGTGCGGCGTGCATGTACCTGGTGTGGAAGTGCCACTTCTAGAAGTGGGCACTTCAGTGTGCAGTCTGAAATGTGTGGCTTGTCTGGCGATTGGCTGGTGAGGTCAGGTGACGGACTAGGGAATTCCCCAGAGTCAGGAGGAGCCACCCAGTGGTGAATGGGGAGTTAGCATGTTGATGGCTGGGGAGGAGTGTACCTGGGTCCTGAATAGGACAGGGCTTCCCCCACACAATGCTGGCGCCGGCCCCTGTGGTGCGTCTAATGACCCTAGCCCTGCCAGTGAATAGGGAGAGGGGCTGAGCAAAACAAAGTGCTCAGGAACCTGTTGGAACTGGTTCGCCCCTTCCCTGCACCTTAGACAAAGCCTTGTACTGTATAAAAAGGGGCTGTGTCCCCTTACATGGTGTTCTCTTGCAGGATCCACTTGAGGGGGGGCCTGCTGCTGCTGGGCGCCAGGAGAGACCGCCACTGGGGACTGCCTCCCTGCTGGAGGGCCCTGTGAGCTGGCTCTGGGCCCAGCCTTTGCCCCCTGCTCTCTGAAGGACCTTTTTTGTTGCTGAACACTGCTTGTAGTGCCTGGGAGCGCTTTCTGGACTTTATAGCGCTGGGCGCGCTGTTTTCCTGGACTGGCTGTCTCTCAGAGCCTGGGAGCGCTCTGAGGATCCTTTGTAGCGCTGCGAGCGCTGGCTCACCTTGTAGCGCTGTGAAGCGCTTTGATTCGGCTTGCGGGTGCCCACCCCGCTTATTTGCGTATCGCTGCGGCGGGTGCCTACCCCGCTGAGGATTGCATTTACGGAGGGAGCCCACCCCTCTAATCACCGAGATCACCGCTGCAGCCCGGAGTTCCCGGTCGCGTCATCCCCCTGCCGCGCTGTGATTGGTTCAGCGGGAGGGGGTGTGACGCACGTATTCCCCGGCCCCGAGAGACGTCGCGCTGAGGAAGGGAGCAGGCGGGAGCCCACCCCGGGCTCCGGCGACCAGGAAGTGCGGCCAACAGAAGCGGAGTCCCCCGAGGACGGCCCGGTGAGTGGGGAAGGGCTTGGGGACTCTGCCCGAGTATCGTGGGTGCCGGTCCCAGACCGGCTCCTTTTGTAAGAAGCCCCCGCCTCCGGCGCGGGCCCGGGGTTGCTGAGAGCCGCTCCGCTCTCCAACAGAGGGGAGCCTGAGTGTCTAGAGCGCTAGACGCTCCAACGTGGGGGACATTGTCGTTCTGAGCGCGTGGCGCTCCAACAGGTCCACAGTGTGCCTCGAGCCCCGTGTGGCTCTAACGTGGTGGCAGTATTTGACCGAGTCCGGTGAGACTCCCCCGAGTGACTCCGAACACGGGGGCAGTGTTTCCGAGCCCAGCGAGGCTCCAACGTTGTGCAGAGCCACGAGGGCTCTAGAGGGCATATCTTTAATGAACAGAGCCCAGAGAGGGTTCCAGAGGCACGCAGAGTGCCTGAAGTTCGTTTTCCAGCTGCCCAGCACTTAGTGGGCAACTGCCACGTTTAGGTGGGGGACCATTCTTGTTTTAGTCTGCGCAGCTGGCGCAGCCTGACTTTGCTGAACGCAGGGCGTCCTAGCCCCTTCCAGGCCAGTTGGCCCAGGGACTGCCACAGGTGGTGGCTCATGTGGAGTCTTGCGCAGTTGTTCCTACTTGCACCTCTGAATGTGTTTTGATGCATCATGTGCCATTGCTTTTACACCTCTGAATGTTTTATGCATCATGTGTGTTCCTTCCGTGCACCTCTGAATGTGTTTTGATGCGTCGTGTGCCATTGCTCTACACCTCTGAATGTGTTGCATCATGTGTAACGTTCTATTACCCCTACAGGTATTGTAATACGTAGGTGGTTGTTGCTTTCTCCTAGTACAGGTGGTGCTAGTGAGGTTCTAGTTCCCTGCGTGACAGTCTCCTAAAGTAGTTAGGGTTACGTAGGTGGTACTTCCCCGATACCAGTAAGTACTGGTTGTGTGCTATACAGATTATTTTTGTGCTACAGTGATTTTATATACTTTGTGTGCTAAATATCTAAAAAGTGCTAATTCCTGACAGTGGCCCAGGTGGCCCTGTCTTGTACATAATCCCTTGTAAATTCTGCCCGTGCCTGTTGGCACATTGTAAAGTGTGTGTTTTTATCTAATGTGTTGTGTATAATACAAAGGCTATTTTTATAGAATACCTTGTGTGGAGTTTCCTTTGTGGTGGGCCTTGGGTGTTGTTGCTGGGTGCGCGCGCAAACGCTTTACACCTTGCCTCAGAGATAAGCCTGACTGCTCGTGCCAAGCTACCAAGGGGGTGAGCAGGGGTTATCTTTGGCGTGTAACTTCCTTGCCCTGACTAGAGTGGTGGTTTCTGCCTGGCTTTGGCGCAAGCCCTAGCCAACCAGAAATCGCCAGGTCTAACAACCACGTTTCCATAGGAAATCCGCAACATTCTATTTTGAATAACTTTGGCGCCGGTCGACGAATCCTCGTGAATTTTTCAAAATAGGTGGGGCGCTACGCTCCGCTCCTACCCTGAAAGTCTCGGGGGGATTCGTCAAGCAGGGGCTGAGATAAAAGGGGGGTCCCAAAACGCGTTTTTCCCATGCATTTTTCCATAGGACCTTTAGCCACAGCTACAGCCCGAACGGCTGAACAGAATTTAATGAAATTTGGCAGAGAGGTAGTCCTCAGGTCAAGGAAGTGCCTTTTGTAGGTTAGGTGTAAATCTGTTCAGTAGATTCTGAGAAAATAGCCTTTAAATCAATATATATATCTGAGCCAGCTTACGGTGCGCTTACGGTGCGCTTACCGAACGCGTACGGTGACGTGCGCGAGCGCGATTCTGATTGGCTCTTAGATCTTAGTAAACATTCGAATCGGTCGAAACCAGGAAGCGGCGGCCGCCATTTTGTGTATTTCACTCCGGTAAAAAAGGGTGATATCTTGAAAAGGGGGCAAGGAAGAGAGTTACAGACCCCCTAACATTTGTAAGGGGGTCAAAGAAGGACAGAAAAGTACAAAGAAAACATTTATTGATTTTAAAAAAAATCGCGGGGTACGCGTACGGTAAGCTCACCGTACGCGTACAGTAAAAAAAAAGAAAAAAAAAGAAATGAAATGCAGATTTAAGTGTTTAGATATTAGGGGGCTCTAAAAAGAGCCGTTGTGTTTATGAAGTGATTTTTTATTGGTACCTACAAGTAAGTACCGATGCAGAGTCTAAGGTTCAAGAGGAAGACTCTGTTCCCTTCATCAGTGAAGTGTACACCATCTCCTCTATAAATGTCTTGCATGTCGTAACGCAAGTTGTTGTGGTAAATGGAACCCATACCATAGTCACGGAGGAAAGCAGAAACAGATTTGTTGACGTGCTTTCTTGCTTTGTCAATCTGCGGACAAAAATGATTGGACCAGTTCCATTTTTGCCTTTGGCATATGTTAGAAAACACAAAGGCAGTTTTAGGGAAAAGTGAAAACAGTTGTGCAAAGGTGTCCTTCATAAGCATTTCCAGACCTACCCCAGTCAAAGTGCCTAGGTCATTGCCACCACAGTGCACTATTATGAGGTCAGGGTGTTGGATTTGCATGAAGGATTTCACCAATGGCATCAATTGGTGCCACTTTAACCCTCTCTGACCAATCCATTTAATGTCTACATTTGGCAAAGCAAGGTCTCTCACCATATCTGTTTTCTCTGCATACTTTTCACTCCAGAAGACATAGCTGTGCCCTACAATCCACACTGTGAACATCTTCAAAGGAGAACTGGATGCACTCAGGAGGTGTAATTCAGTAGAATGGTAAAAAGAAATGAAAGACAGTTTGGAAATGGAGGCATACATATTTTTTTTTTACAAAAAAAAAAACTGATTGGCTGTTTCATACCATTCTAGAATAAAAACTAGGCTGTATGTGTAAATTTATAGAAGCATGTTCTGTATTGGTACAGAAAAATGTGTTACTAAAGAACAGTACTATGGATTTGCTGTTAGGTTTGAAAAGTCAAGCACTCCTGCTCTTTGGAATTGAAACATTGTTTGGTGAACTTCTGACCTAACTCTGCACAGCAGTGTTTCAAGAGCTGTTGCTATGGTAGCAGGCAGAAGTCAAGTTGGGGGAAGGGTACTAGGCAGAAGTCAAGTTGGGGGAAGGGTACTTTTGGAAAAGGGTTGGTTTTCAACCAATAGAAATGTGTGATTACATTTGAAAAAAAGGGGGAAGCACTGAGATTTGAAATTAACATGTATATGTGTGGAAAAAGAGAGGGAAAGTTTGCCATTATCTGGTTCTGCTTAGAGGAGAGAGGTGTACAGAAGAGAGATCCTGGCTCTGATAATCTGCTGTTTGAGTGCCACATTTCTTTCACAACTAACTAATTTTAAAGGTGAGTTTAGAGTTTGAGAGGGGATGTATATGGTAAATTAAGAAATGAATAATAGAATTGGAATTCCTTTTGTTGAAGTTGTGTTTATTATTTTCTGTTTTGGGAGAAATTTAAATGTGAGGTTACACATGGTGCTGGTCTGAAAAAAGCAGTTTGGACATGTGCTTTTATCAGAATCTGAAAAGTGGATTCATAATGTGTCAGTCTGTAAAAGTGTTTATCACTTGCCAAAAAAAAGAGTAGTAAGTGTGCTTTCAAATTGGCAAAGAAATTTCGTTTTGTGACTAATGTGAAAACATGACTCTGTGTGCAAATAGGAATTACAGGCAGAGATTTATTGCGTATTGCTCTGGTGATTTTACATTTGCATTAGATGGAAAGGGGGAGGTTTTTTTGTATGCAGAAGCAGACTCTTAGCACACAGCCAGCTGCTTATCCTGTGGAATCATGCACAGTATTTACAACCGAGTGGGGTTTGAGGTTTCAGTCAGTAATGCAAATACATTCAGCAACACTAAGGCTGGTTGCCCTTGCTGGAGTGTAGTCAGTCACCCAGGTTACACATGGTGCTGGTCTGAAAAAAGCAGTTTGGACATGTGCTTTTATCAGAATCTGAAAAGTGGATTCATAATGTGTCAGTCTGTAAAAGTGTTTATCACTTGCCAAAAAAAAGAGTAGTAAGTGTGCTTTCAAATTGGCAAAGAAATTTCGTTTTGTGACTAATGTGAAAACATGACTCTGTGTGCAAATAGGAATTACAGGCAGAGATTTATTGCGTATTGCTCTGGTGATTTTACATTTGCATTAGATGGAAAGGGGGAGCCATTTTTTGGATGCAGAAGCAGACTCTTAGCACACAGCCAGCTGCTTATCCTGTGGAATCATGCATAGTATTCACAACCGAGTGGGGTTTGAGGTTTCAGTCAGTAATGCAAATACATTGAGCATCACTAAGGCTGGTTGCCCTTGCTGGAGTGTAGTCAGTCACCCAGGTTACACATGGTGCTGGTCTGAAAAAAGCAGTTTGGACATGTGCTTTTATCAGAATCTGAAAAGTGGATTCATAATGTGTCAGTCTGTAAAAGTGTTTATAACTTGCCAAAAAAAAGAGTAGTAAGTGTGCTTTCAAATTGGCAAAGAAATTTCGTTTTGTGACTAATGTGAAAACATGACTCTGTGTGCAAATAGGAATTACAGGCAGAGATTTATTGCGTATTGCTCTGGTGATTTTACATTTGCATTAGATGGAAAGGGGGAGCCATTTTTTTGTATGCAGAAGCAGACTCTTAGCACACAGCCAGCTGCTTATCCTGTGGAATCATGCACAGTATTCACAACCGAGTGGGGTTTGAGGTTTCAGTCAGTAATGCAAATACATTCAGCAACACTAAGGCTGGTTGCCCTTGCTGGAGTGTAGTCAGTCACCCAGGTTACACATGGTGCTGGTCTGAAAAAAGCAGCTTGGACATGTGCTTTTATCAGAATCTGAAAAGTGGATTCATAATGTGTCAGTCTGTAAAAGTGTTTATCACTTGCCAAAAAAAAGAGTAGTAAGTGTGCTTTCAAATTGGCAAAGTAATTTCGTTTTTTGACTAATGTGAAAACATGACTCTGTGTGCAAATAGGAATTACAGGCAGAGATTTATTGCGTATTGCTCTGGTGATTTTACATTTGCATTAGATGGAAAGGGGGAGCCATTTTTTTGTATGCAGAAGCAGACTCTTAGCACACAGCCAGCTGCTTATCCTGTGGAATCATGCACAGTATTCACAACCGAGTGGGGTTTGAGGTTTCAGTCAGTAATGCAAATACATTCAGCATCACTAAGGCTGGTTGCCCTTGCTGGAGTGTAGTCAGTCACCCAGGTTACACATGGTGCTGGTCTGAAAAAAGCAGTTTGGACATGTGCTTTTATCAGAATCTGAAAAGTGGATTCATAATGTGTCAGTCTGTAAAAGTGTTTATCACTTGCCAAAAAAAAGAGTAGTAAGTGTGCTTTCAAATTGGCAAAGAAATTTTGTTTTGTGACTATTGTGAAAACATGACTCTGTGTGCAAATAGGAATTACAGGCAGAGATTTATTGCGTATTGCTCTGGTGATTTTACATTTGCATTAGATGGAAAGGGGGAGCCACTTTTTTGTATGCAGAAGCAGACTCTTAGCACACAGCCAGCTGCTTATCCTGTGGAATCATGCACAGTATTCACAACCGAGTGGGGTTTGAGGTTTCAGTCAGTAATGCAAATACATTCAGCAACACTAAGGCTGGTTGCCCTTGCTGGAGTGTAGTCAGTCACCCAGGTTACACATGGTGCTGGTCTGAAAAAAGCAGCTTGGACATGTGCTTTTATCAGAATCTGAAAAGTGGATTCATAATGTGTCAGTCTGTAAAAGTGTTTATCACTTGCCAAAAAAAAGAGTAGTAAGTGTGCTTTCAAATTGGCAAAGTAATTTCGTTTTTTGACTAATGTGAAAACATGACTCTGTGTGCAAATAGGAATTACAGGCAGAGATTTATTGCGTATTGCTCTGGTGATTTTACATTTGCATTAGATGGAAAGGGGGAGCCATTTTTTTGTATGCAGAAGCAGACTCTTAGCACACAGCCAGCTGCTTATCCTGTGGAATCATGCACAGTATTCACAACCGAGTGGGGTTTGAGGTTTCAGTCAGTAATGCAAATACATTCAGCATCACTAAGGCTGGTTGCCCTTGCTGGAGTGTAGTCAGTCACCCAGGTTACACATGGTGCTGGTCTGAAAAAAGCAGTTTGGACATGTGCTTTTATCAGAATCTGAAAAGTGGATTCATAATGTGTCAGTCTGTAAAAGTGTTTATCACTTGCCAAAAAAAAGAGTAGTAAGTGTGCTTTCAAATTGGCAAAGAAATTTTGTTTTGTGACTATTGTGAAAACATGACTCTGTGTGCAAATAGGAATTACAGGCAGAGATTTATTGCGTATTGCTCTGGTGATTTTACATTTGCATTAGATGGAAAGGGGGAGCCACTTTTTTGTATGCAGAAGCAGACTCTTAGCACACAGCCAGCTGCTTATCCTGTGGAATCATGCACAGTATTCACAACCGAGCGGGGTTTGAGGTTTCAGACAGTAATGCAAATACATTCAGCATCACTAAGGCTGGTTGCCCTTGCTGGAGTGTAGTCAGTCACCCAGGTTACACATGGTGCTGGTCTGAAAAAAGCAGTTTGGACATGTGCTTTTATCAGAATCTGAAAAGTGGATTCATAATGTGTCAGTCTGTAAAAGTGTTTATCACTTGCCAAAAAAAAGAGTAGTAAGTGTGCTTTCAAATTGGCAAAGAAATTTCGTTTTGTGACTAATGTGAAAAAATGACTCTGTGTGCAAATAGGAATTACAGGCAGAGATTTATTGCGTATTGCTCTGGTGATTTTACATTTGCATTAGATGGAAAGGGGGAGCCATTTTTTTGTATGCAGAAGCAGACTCTTAGCACACAGCCAGCTGCTTATCCTGTGGAATCATGCACAGTATTCACAACCGAGTGGGGTTTGAGGTTTCAGTCAGTAATGCAAATACATTCTGTATCACTAAGGCTGGTTGCCCTTGCTGGAGTGTAGTCAGTCACCCAGGTTACACATGGTGCTGGTCTGAAAAAAGCAGTTTGGACATGTGCTTTTATCAGAATCTGAAAAGTGGATTCATAATGTGTCAGTCTGTAAAAGTGTTTATCACTTGCCAAAAAAAAGAGTAGTAAGTGTGCTTTCAAATTGGCAAAGAAATTTCGTTTTGTGACTATTGTGAAAACATGACTCTGTGTGCAAATAGGAATTACAGGCAGAGATTTATTGCGTATTGCTCTGGTGATTTTACATTTGCATTAGTAGGAAAGGGGGAGCCATTTTTTTGTATGCAGAAGCAGACTCTTAGCACACACCCAGCTGCTTATCATGTGGAATCATACACAGTATTCACAACAGAGTGGGGTTTGAGGTTTCAGTCAGTAATGCAAATACATTCAGCAACACTAAGGCTGGTTGCCCTTGCTGGAGTGTAGTCAGTCACCCAGGTTACACATGGTGCTGGTCTGAAAAAAGCAGTTTGGACATGTGCTTTTATCAGAATCTGAAAAGTGGATTCATAATGTGTCAGTCTGTAAAAGTGTTTATCACTTGCCAAAAAAAAGAGAAGTAAGTGTGCTTTCAAATTGGCAAAGAAATTTCGTTTTGTGACTAATGTGAAAACATGACTCTGTGTGCAAATAGGAATTACAGGCAGAGATTTATTGCGTATTGCTCTGGTGATTTAACATTTGCATTAGATGGAAAGGGGGAGCCATTTTTTTGTATGCAGAAGCAGACTCTTAGCACACAGCCAGCTGCTTATCCTGTGGAATCATGCACAGTATTCACAACCGAGCGGGGTTTGAGGTTTCAGTCAGTAATGCAAATACATTAAGCATCACTAAGGCTGGTTGCCCTTGCTGGAGTGTAGTCAGTCACCCAGGTTACACATGGTGCTGGTCTGAAAAAAGCAGTTTGGACATGTGCTTTTATCAGAATCTGAAAAGTGGATTCATAATGTGTCAGTCTGTAAAAGTGTTTATCACTTGCAAAAAAAAGAGTAGTAAGTGTGCTTTCAAATTGGCAAAGAAATTTCGTTTTGTGACTAATGTGAAAAAATGACTCTGTGTGCAAATAGGAATTACAGGCAGAGATTTATTGCGTATTGCTCTGGTGATTTTACATTTGCATTAGATGGAAAGGGGGAGCCATTTTTTTGTATGCAGAAGCAGACTCTTAGCACACAGCCAGCTGCTTATCCTGTGGAATCATGCATAGTATTTACAACCGAGTGGGGTTTGAGGTTTCAGTCAGTAATGCAAATACATTCTGTATCACTAAGGCTGGTTGCCCTTGCTGGAGTGTAGTCAGTCACCCAGGTTACACATGGTGCTGGTCTGAAAAAAGCAGTTTCGACATGTGCTTTTATCAGAATCTGAAAAGTGGATTCATAATGTGTCAGTCTGTAAAAGTGTTTATCACTTGCCAAAAAAAGAGTAGTAAGTGTGCTTTCAAATTGGCAAAGAAATTTCGTTTTGTGACTAATGTGAAAACATGACTCTGTGTGCAAATAGGAATTACAGGCAGAGATTTATTGCGTATTGCTCTGGTGATTTTACATTTGCATTAGATGGAAAGGGGGAGCCATTTTTTTGTATGCAGAAGCAGACTCTTAGCACACACCCAGCTGCTTATCCTGTGGAATCATGCACAGTATTCACAACCGAGTGGGGTTTGAGGTTTCAGTCAGTAATGCAAATACATTCAGCAACACTAAGGCTGGTTGCCCTTGCTGGAGTGTAGTCAGTCACCCAGGTTACACATGGTGCTGGTCTGAAAAAAGCAGTTTGGACATGTGCTTTTATCAGAATCTGAAAAGTGGATTCATAATGTGTCAGTCTGTAAAAGTGTTTATCACTTGCCAAAAAAAAGAGTAGTAAGTGTGCTTTCAAATTGGCAAAGAAATTTCGTTTTGTGACTAATGTGAAAACATGACTCTATGTGCAAATAGGAATTACAGGCAGAGATTTATTGCGTATTGCTCTGGTGATTTTACATTTGCATTAGATGGAAAGGGGGAGCCATTTTTTTGTATGCAGAAGCAGACTCTTAGCACACAGCCAGCTGCTTATCCTGTGGAATCATGCATAGTATTTACAACCGAGTGGGGTTTGAGGTTTCAGTCAGTAATACAAATACATTCTGTATCACTAAGGCTGGTTGCCCTTGCTGGAGTGTAGTCAGTCACCCATGTTACACATGGTGCTGGTCTGAAAAAAGCAGTTTGGACATGTGCTTTTATCAGAATCTGAAAAGTGGATTCATAATGTGTCAGTCTGTAAAAGTGTTTATCACTTGCCAAAAAAAAGAGTAGTAAGTGTGCTTTCAAATTGGCAAAGAAATTTCGTTTTGTGACTAATGTGAAAACATGACTCTGTGTGCAAATAGGAATTACAGGCAGAGATTTATTGCGTATTGCTCTGGTGTTTTTACATTTGCATTAGATGGAAAGGGGGAGCCATTTTTTTGTATGCAGAAGCAGACTCTTAGCACACACCCAGCTGCTTATCCTGTGGAATCATGCACAGTATTCACAACCGAGTGGGGTTTGAGGTTTCAGTCAGTAATGCAAATACATTCAGCAACACTAAGGCTGGTTGCCCTTGCTGGAGTGTAGTCAGTCACCCAGGTTACACATGGTGCTGGTCTGAAAAAAAGCAGTTTGGACATGTGCTTTTATCAGAATCTGAAAAGTGGATTCATAATGTGTCAGTCTGTAAAAGTGTTTATCACTTGCCAAAAAAAAGAGTAGTAAGTGTGCTTTCAAATTGGCAAAGAAATTTCGTTTTGTGACTAATGTGAAAACATGACTCTGTGTGCAAATAGGAATTACAGGCAGAGATTTATTGCGTATTGCTCTGGTGATTTTACATTTGCATTAGATGGAAAGGGGGAGCCATTTTTTTGTATGCAGAAGCAGACTCTTAGCACACAGCCAGCTGCTTATCCTGTGGAATCATGCACAGTATTCACAACCGAGTGGGGTTTGAGGTTTCAGTCAGTAATGCAAATACATTCAGCATCACTAAGGCTGGTTGCCCTTGCTGGAGTGTAGTCAGTCACCCAGGTTACACATGGTGCTGGTCTGAAAAAAGCAGTTTGGACATGTGCTTTTATCAGAATCTGAAAAGTGGATTCATAATGTGTCAGTCTGTAAAAGTGTTTATCACTTGCCAAAAAAAAGAGTAGTAAGTGTGCTTTCAAATTGGCAAAGAAATTTCGTTTTGTGACTAATGTGAAAAAATGACTCTGTGTGCAAATAGGAATTACAGGCAGAGATTTATTGCGTATTGCTCTGGTGATTTTACATTTGCATTAGATGGAAAGGGGGAGCCATTTTTTTGTATGCAGAAGCAGACTCTTAGCACACAGCCAGCTGCTTATCCTGTGGAATCATGCATAGTATTTACAACCGAGTGGGGTTTGAGGTTTCAGTCAGTAATGCAAATACATTCTGTATCACTAAGGCTGGTTGCCCTTGCTGGAGTGTAGTCAGTCACCCAGGTTACACATGGTGCTGGTCTGAAAAAAGCAGTTTGGACATGTGCTTTTATCAGAATCTGAAAAGTGGATTCATAATGTGTCAGTCTGTAAAAGTGTTTATCACTTGCCAAAAAAAAGAGTAGTAAGTGTGCTTTCAAATTGGCAAAGAAATTTCGTTTTGTGACTAATGTGAAAACATGACTCTATGTGCAAATAGGAATTACAGGCAGAGATGTATTGCGTATTGCTCTGGTGATTTTACATTTGCATTAGATGGAAAGGGGAGCCATTTTTTTGTATGCAGAAGCAGACTCTTAGCACACAGCCAGCTGCTTATCCTGTGGAATCATGCACAGTATTCACAACCGAGTGGGGTTTGAGGTTTCAGTCAGTAATGCAAATACATTCAGCATCACTAAGGCTGGTTGCCCTTGCTGGAGTGTAGTCAGTCACCCAGGTTACACATGGTGCTGGTCTGAAAAAAGCAGTTTGGACATGTGCTTTTATCAGAATCTGAAAAGTGGATTCATAATGTGTCAGTCTGTAAAAGTGTTTATCACTTGCCAAAAAAAAGAGTAGTAAGTGTGCTTTCAAATTGGCAAAGAAATTTCGTTTTGTGACTATTGTGAAAACATGACTCTGTGTGCAAATAGGAATTACAGGCAGAGATTTATTGCGTATTGCTCTGGTGATTTTACATTTGCATTAGTAGGAAAGGGGGAGCCATTTTTTTGTATGCAGAAGCAGACTCTTAGCACATACCCAGCTGCTTATCCTGTGGAATCATGCACAGTATTCACAACCGAGCGGGGTTTGAGGTTTCAGTCAGTAATGCAAATACATTCAGCATCACTAAGGCTGGTTGCCCTTGCTGGAGTGTAGTCAGTCACCCAGGTTACACATGGTGCTGGTCTGAAAAAAGCAGTTTGGACATGTGCTTTTATCAGAATATGAAAAGTGGATTCATAATGTGTCAGTCTGTAAAAGTGTTTATCACTTGCCAAAAAAAAGAGTAGTAAGTGTGCTTTCAAATTGGCAAAGAAATTTCGTTTTGTGACTAATGTGAAAACATGACTCTGTGTGCAAATAGGAATTACAGGCAGAGATTTATTGCGTATTGCTCTGGTGATTTTACATTTGCATTAGATGGAAAGGGGGAGCCATTTTTTTGTATGCAGAAGCAGACTCTTAGCACACAGCCAGCTGCTTATCCTGTGGAATCATGCACAGTATTCACAACCGAGCGGGGTTTGAGGTTTCAGTCAGTAATGCAAATACATTCAGCATCACTAAGGCTGGTTGCCCTTGCTGGAGTGTAGTCAGTCACCCAGGTTACACATGGTGCTGGTCTGAAAAAAGCAGTTTGGACATGTGCTTTTATCAGAATCTGAAAAGTGGATTCATAATGTGTCAGTCTGTAAAAGTGTTTATCACTTGCCAAAAAAAAGAGTAGTAAGTGTGCTTTCAAATTGGCAAAGAAATTTCGTTTTGTGACTAATGTGAAAAAATGACTCTGTGTGCAAATAGGAATTACAGGCAGAGATTTATTGCGTATTGCTCTGGTGATTTTACATTTGCATTAGATGGAAAGGGGGAGCCATTTTTTTGTATGCAGAAGCAGACTCTTAGCACACAGCCAGCTGCTTATCCTGTGGAATCATGCATAGTATTTACAACCGAGTGGGGTTTGAGGTTTCAGTCAGTAATGCAAATACATTCTGTATCACTAAGGCTGGTTGCCCTTGCTGGAGTGTAGTCAGTCACCCAGGTTACACATGGTAGTGGTCTGAAAAAAGCAGTTTCGACATGTGCTTTTATCAGAATCTGAAAAGTGGATTCATAATGTGTCAGTCTGTAAAAGTGTTTATCACTTGCCAAAAAAAGAGTAGTAAGTGTGCTTTCAAATTGGCAAAGAAATTTCGTTTTGTGACTAATGTGAAAACATGACTCGGTGTGCAAATAGGAATTACAGGCAGAGATTTATTGCGTATTGCTCTGGTGATTTTACATTTGCATTAGATGGAAAGGGGGAGCCATTTTTTTGTATGCAGAAGCAGACTCTTAGCACACACCCAGCTGCTTATCCTGTGGAATCATGCACAGTATTCACAACCGAGTGGGGTTTGAGGTTTCAGTCAGTAATGCAAATACATTCAGCAACACTAAGGCTGGTTGCCCTTGCTGGAGTGTAGTCAGTCACCCAGGTTACACATGGTGCTGGTCTGAAAAAAGCAGTTTGGACATGTGCTTTTATCAGAATCTGAAAAGTGGATTCATAATGTGTCAGTCTGTAAAAGTGTTTATCACTAGCCAAAAAAAAGAGTAGTAAGTGTGCTTTCAAATTGGCAAAGAAATTTTGTTTTTTGACTAATGTGAAAACATGACTCTGTGTGAAAATAGGAATTACAGGCAGAGATTTATGCGTATTGCTCTGGTGTTTTTACATTTGCATTAGATGGAAAGGGGGAGCCATTTTTTAGTATGCAGAAGCAGACTCTTAGCATACACCCAGCTGCTTATCCTGTGGAATCATGCACAGTATTCACAACCGAGTGGGGTTTGAGGTTTCAGTCAGTAATGCAAATACATTCAGCAACACTAAGGCTGGTTGCCCTTGCTGGAGTGTAGTCAGTCACCTAGGTTACACATGGTGCTGGTCTGAAAAAGCAGTTTGGACATGTGATGTTTTAAGAATCTGAAAAGTGGATTTAAAATGTGTCAGACTGTAAAAGTACTTATCACTTGCCAAAAAAGTAGTAGAAAGTATGCTTTGCAATTGGCAAAGAAATTTCGTTTTCTGCCTAATTTCAAACCATGACTCTGTGTGCACACAGGAATTGTTTTTAGGTATTTAATTTGTGATGGTGTTATTGTGATTTTCACTTGTAGGAAAGGGGTACATAGTATTTTAAGATTTGAAAAGATCATAAAAAATGTAGTAATATATTTAAATAAAATAAAGGAATTTTTTTTTAGTTTTTTTCAGGTATTGCTGAAGAGCAGTGAACAAAATTTAAGATGCCTACAAAATCCAGACTAAAGAAAGACCACAAAAAAAACCTATATTTGAAGACAACTGGAGGACCTAAGTTAGTTGGAGATGCTCATGTTGGGAAAAAGAACAAGTCTTCTGGTAAGCAGACAAAAGATTTTTTAAAGAACATCTTCAAAAAAAGGAAAAATGTACAAAATGTCTGTACTGGAAAGAATGTTTTCAATAGAAAAAAACAGGAAAAAATTGAGAATTTAGTTAATGCAAATATACCTTCTGCAACAACAAAGATTAACTTAAACAGAAAAACAGCGTTTAAAGAGATACGTAGAAAAATGTTTCAGAGAAGAGTTATGTCCAATTTGATAAAGGATGTGAAGAAATATAAGCAAAAGGTAAAATATTACAAGAGAAAAAAATAAATTGAAGCCATTGCAGCAAAGGCATTAGAATTAAAAAGGAAACTATTCATTTTAATTTTGAATAGGATGCGTACATTAGATAAAATGGTTAATGTACTGAAATCACAAAGCAAAAGGAAAAGAGTAGTGAACAGAACAAACTTTTGTAAAGTATTTTTAGGAAAATGGATGCATAGTTCAAGTAGTGAACCTTTTTTTAATGAAGAGAGTTATTTTCAAAGTAATAGTTTGCTGCATGCAGTTGACACCAGAGGTCGTGCTTATGAAGTGAAAAATGGTTGCATAATGGAGAAGGAGATAATGGTTCCAAGAGATGAGGTACAAGTGATTCGGATGAGGCTATGGGGAGACGTCCTAAAGCCCCAGTGTACACTTGGAATTGTAGTAGTATTTGCACTGTGCGTCAGGAATCTATTGATAAATTTCGTGAGTTTCTAAGAGAATATAGTAAAAAAAGTGTAAAACAGAAGATTAAGGTGCTTCAAAGTCTAGATCCATGCAGAGTGAGAGAGAATACTGGTTTGCAGGGTCATTCTCTGGCTTGTCTATCTAGAAAAGTGTGTAATAGTGTTTTCCATCATTTTAGGATGCTGGCTGTTCATCATACTGAAATGAGAAAGTTTGTGAAACGGTTGTATTTTGCAAAAAGTCCAGCAATAAAGTTAGATGAATTGAATAGGGCTCTGTTCCGTGGATCGGTATCAGATGTAGAGAAGGTTGTTGATGAAATTCAGTTTTGTTACTTTGGTCCTGAACAAAACAGTGCAGAAAAGGACACAGTAAATGAGGAAGAAGTGGAAGAGAATGTAGAACCCTCTGTAAGTAAGACATTTAATGATCACATAACAAAATTTGAAAAAATCTCTAATGAAAGGCCAAATATTACTTGTATTTGTTGCCGCAGAACTCATTATAGAAAACAAACTAGGAATGTTGATCTCTACAGAAAGAGTGAAAATGAAGATAATTATAAGTGGAAAGATTTTGTCACATATATATTTCTAGAAAATTGTTTTGAATTGGGTGAAGATCAGCGTATTTGTAAATACTGTTACAACAAGTTAGAGGAAAATAGAATGCCGACCAGAGCTGTACATAATAATTTAGAATTGGATGTTATTCCTGCCGAACTTTCTGAATTAAATACATATGAGTCTATACTTATTCAATGTGTTCATCCGTTCCAGACCATAGTACGTATGGAGCCCAAAACTGGTAAATTACCTCCTTCAGATTTACTGAGAGGTTTAAAAGGTAGAGTGGTGTATTTGCCCTTGGATTTGAAAAAAAATATGGAAACTATTGATGCAGATACTTTGGAAACTGAACCATTAGTTATTCTGGTTAATGGTGTACCTACAAAGAATAAGAAGATTTGGCAGGAGCTGGTAGATGTACGGAAAGTACAAAGAGCAAATTTGTATTTGAAAAGGAATAACAAATGGTATGAATCAATTTATATAGAAGAAGAAGAAGAAGATTTACAAGAAGACACAGAAACACCAACTGGACAAATTGAAAAAGTGGACAAGTCAAAGGAAGAAGAAATTTATGAACATTTTAGCATACATCCTCTACATTCAAAAGAAGCTATGGGAGACAATATTGATCTGTTTCAGATGAAGAAAGCAAAAGGAACTCCCGTGAGTGTATGGGAGGAGAGCTTGGAAGCTCGATGTTTTCCCCAGCTGTTTCCTAAAGGAAAAGGAGGACGATACGATGAACGTCCAGAACAGATTCCAGCTTCTGAGTATCGGACTACAAGACTATATGCAGAAGATCCCAGATTTCGACAAAGTATTCCTTATTTGTTCCATCTTTTATTTGAAAGCGATTTGTCTGCATTATCATATGCAGTAAATCACATTTTAAAAAGTGGAGTACATTTACAAAATGTGTCTGCTAAGGATTTTATGGAGAAAGTGCAGCACCGAGATGATCATTTGGAAACACAACTGATCAATCTGATGGCTTGTCAGCATGGGACAAATGAATATTGGTACCGACGCCATGGTGAATTAAAATGCATGTTACGGAATTTAGGAACACCAACATGGTTCCTTACCCTAAGCTGTGCCGAGTACGCTTGGGATGATTTACTGGATTTTCTACGAAAGGCAAATTCAAACATTAAAAACATCGAATACAAGACAGCAGGAGAACTGTGCTCATTGGATCCGGTTAATGTTTGCAGATATTTCAATCATAGATTTGAGGCTATGATGTCCTTCATCTGCAATAAAAAAAATCCACCTCTTGGAGAAGTAGTGGATTTCTTTTGGAGAAAAGAGTACCAGGCAAGAAGTGCTCCTCATATTCATATGCTGTTGTGGATCAAGGATGCCCCAAAGTTTGGAACAGATACTGATGAAGCAGTGTTATCTTACATTGAAGAATATGCAACATGTGCTATACCAAAAAGCACAGAAGAGAAAAAGTTAAAGGAGCAAGTTTTACGTTTCCAAAGTCATCGGTGTGGAAAATACTGTCGACGGAAATACAAGAGCAAAGAAAAATACTACACTAAATGTCGATTTGGATTTCCTAGACCTGTTCTTTCAAATGGAAGAGTAAACAGTTTTATGTCATCTGTGAGACATACTATTACAAGAAAATCACCTAAGAATACCTACAACCTAAAAAGAAAAGAAGAATCAAAAAATATAAATGACTACAACCCAGTCATTTTATCCATGTGGAATGCTAACATGGATATACAGTATGTAGCTGACAATTCCATTGCTGTTGCTCGATATGTAACGTCTTACATTACTAAATCTGAGAAAACGGAATTGAAGGAAATGTGGGAAGAGATTTCTCACGAGAAGACTGTCAGTAAGAAGCTGTACAGTTTCAGTTTAAAGATGTTATCGCATCGAGAAATTGGATCCTACGAATGTTCAGATAGGTTATCTTCTGCAAGTCTCTACTCGAAATCAAGAAGAATAATTTGGGCAAGTTTAGGCCTTGCAGCAATGAGAAATCGGGTACTGAAATCTGTTGGAAAAATTGAATATTTGGCCGAGAATGACCCAGAAAGTACAGATATTTTGAAATCAAACATGTTGGACACATATTATCCCAAGAGAAGTCAACATCTGGAGAACATGTGTCTCTATGAAGTGCTGCAGAACTACATTTATTCACGGAAAGCCGCAGAAGACATAAAAAATGGAAAATATAAAGTCATTGGTGAGGAAGGATGTTTGGTGAAGCAAACAAAAGGAAGTTTGATAAATCACCGGAAGCTGAGTTGCGACACTACTGACAAAAAGGAATTTTACTACTTGGTTCTTTTACAGCTGTTTAAACCATGGCGTACAGAGGATGAACTACTGGGAGAATTTCAAAGCTATGAAGATTCATTTAATGCTTGCAAAGACAGCATACAATGCAATACATTCACAACTTATCTGCAAATGTTAAATGAAGAAATTGAACAGGAAACTACAATTGCAGCAGAAGTAGCTAGAGACAGTTCTCAGGACAGCCAAAGTTCAGGAACACTCAGTCAAGATCCCCTAGGACAACCAATCGTTGAAAATGAAGCATCAATAGCCATGAATGAAGTGGAAACGGCTATGAATCAAGCTCAAGAAGAATTTATAGACTTACAAAATTTGGAAAGACAACTGAACGAAGAGCAGCAACAAATTTATGAAGAGATCAGAAACAAAATTGATCACGGATTTCTACATGAAAAAAAAGAGTGCTCATGCACATCATTTCATCCAATCAGGATGTATGTAAGCGGACAAGCTGGAACTGGAAAAAGTTTCCTAATAAAAGTCATCAGAAGCTACCTACAGCAAAAAACGGATTCTACTTTGTCTTGTGTGGTTACTGCTCCAACTGGGTTAGCAGCATATAACATAAAAGGAATCACCTTACATCGTTTGCTAATGTTACCAGTGGAGCATGAGAACAAAATACAATACAACAAGCTAACTGGAGAAGCATGCTTGGAAGTTTCAAGAGTATTGAAGAAGATGCAAGTTCTCATTATTGATGAGGTGAGCATGGTATCAAACTTAATGCTTGCCTTTGTGCATTTAAGAATGCAGCAAATTCTAAGGACAGACTATGACGTGTTATTTGGTGGAAAACATGTCATTGTATTTGGGGATCTTCTACAGCTTACTCCAGTTAAAGGACAACCAGTGTTTAATACTGTGACACATGAAGACACAAAGAAGTCATTGGGAAGCATTGGTAATGCAAATATTTGGTCCTTCTTTGAGTACAAGGAACTTACTACTAATATGAGGCAAGCAAACGATGAAGAATATGGAAGTATTCTGAAAGATATCAGGATTGGACTACTCACAGAAGTTGGCAAAAAAGCATTACAGAGTCGGCTGCTACATAATTTATTTCCAAAAGAAGAAATAGTTGCAGAGAAGATATACAAGAACATTGCAGAAAAGAAAAGTGTCATCTGCTTAATGCCAACTCTACGTGAATGCTCAATATTCAATGAGGAGCTTTTAAAATTGGAAAAGGAAGATATCAGGAAATTGGAAGCAGTGGACAAAATTGAAGATGGAAGAATTACTATCACATTAACAGGCACACTGAAAAATAAATTGGATTCACTAGAGAAGAACATTTCCAAAACTGCTGGATTAGAAAAAAATCTATATGTTTGCATGAACTGTAGAGTATTTTTAAGGAGAAATTTGGATGTTGAAAAGGGTTTAGTTAATGGAGCTATGGGAAGAGTTGTGGGTTTTATTAATTATCAGAAAAAAGATGGAATTGAATGTTTAAAAATAAAATTTGATCAGATAGAAGAAGTTAAAGATATTTGTCGTTGTTCAGTTCGTTTCATGCTTGTGAAAGACTTATATGTACGTAGGAAGCAGTTTCCGTTTTCTCTAGCATATGCTGTAACTATTCACAAGTCTCAAGGATTGACTGTAGATTGTGCTTTTGTGAACATTGGTTCAACTGTGTTCAAAGAAGGTATGGCTTATGTAGCTTTGTCACGAGTGAAAACATTATCTGGTTTATTCATGATAGACTTTGATGACTCAAAAGTTAGTGCTGATACAAATTGTGTAAAGGAGTATAATAGATTAAGAAGAAGCTATGCTCCTCATTTAGGTCAGTATCCTGTGTTGGAGAAACGTGTAGTTTCTCGTAAAAGGAGAAATGAGAATATCTGTAATGAAGATGTAGAGAGGAGGAAAAAAAAGAGGAGTGATGTAATTGCAAGCAAAAAGAAAAAGGAAAATGAAGAACAGGTTGTAGGATGTCATTTTGAAAATAGCTCTGGTGTCAACTGCTACGCTAATGTAGTGCTGAATGTTGCTTTTTATCTGGAAAGTGTGCAAGAGCAGATAATAGTAAATCAGGGAAAAAGATTCTGTTCTGAGTTGAGTCTCCTTTTTCAAAAGCTAAGTAATGATAAAACTCAAATAGAAAGTGCTACTGAAATTAGAAAATTTTTAGATGTATGTTCAGGACGAACACAGTTTTCTCAAAATGTACAGCAAGACGCACAGGAATTCTTGATGTTTTTTCTTCAGGTACTGGAAGAAGAACGGGTTGCCATTGATAATTTGTTTGGTCTCTCTTATAAATGGGAACATAGTTGTGAAAACTGTTACAATATATGTGGCTCTAATGTTGATTCTGAAAGGTTTATTTATTTAACATTGCCAGAAAGTAAAACAGTCACTTTTGCTAAATTAGTTAAAGATGCTAATCATAGCATGGAATGCAGTGAGTGTAAATCTGAAATGTTTTCAACGTTAATTTTAAAGGAATACGGACAATATGTAATTTTAATGATGCAACGATGTAAAGCTGATGGTTCAAAATTAGATACTTTAATAAAGAAGTTTACAGGACAGCAATTATCAATTTCAGGAAAAACTTTTGTAACAGTTGCAATAATTTTCCATGAAGGACCTACTGTTACTTCTGGACATTACACAGTTTATCTTAAATGTGAAAAAGGCTGGACACTGTGTAATGATTCCCAATTGATTTTCAAGCAACGTTTGCCTTTTGATTTAGCAAATTCCTATCTAATCTTCCTGAAACCTAAATTTTAGAGAGACTTGGCAAGATGTGTACAAAACAATTTTACCATTTTATTGGATTACCATTGGAATTTTCAAAAAAAATGATTTTTCAAATTATCATTTGGCCTAATGGAAAGGTAACCAATTGTAATGTGGACTTTTTAAATTTTTAATGAAACATTGGAAAACCAAAAATTTGGACAAAATCGGTAACATCTGCACAATTTAAATTTTGGATTGTGATTGGATTGCCATTGGAAATTTATTCAAAAAAGATTTTTAAAATTACTATTTGGCCATGAGGAAAAGTAAACAATTGTATTGTGGACTTATTTAATTATTATTTAATCTTTCGGAAACCAAAATGTTACAGAGAATCGGTGAGATCTGTACAATTTAAACTTTAGAATTTTATTGGATTACCATTGGAAATTTAATCAAAAAAGAATTTTAAAATTACTATTTGGCCTAAAGGAAATGGAACCAGATGTATTGTGGAGTTATTTGAGATATAATATTTTTGGGATTATACTTCTGAAACAAAAATGTCAGACGGTATTTTAAAGAAATAAGTATTGATATTAGATGATATTTTTTAAGAATATTATGCATTTATATAATGTTATGTTTAAGTTAAAAGAGATTCTGGGCTTTTTTAAAACAATCTTTGAGATTGTTATTTTTTTTTTGCCCGCTGTTAAATGATGAATGCAATTGCTTTCACAATTTATAGTGAAATGCAATATATTCTGAAAACAGCAAAAAAAAGTTTGGGGAAAATATGTAAATATGTGTACTGTATTATAAAATGTTTTATTAAATATTAATACTTTTTTCTTTTTTTTCAGATTGAGATAGAAAATTTTCGAAAACTTGAACCATTTTTAAAGCAATAAAAATTAAATTTTAATTAATAAATAATTTTTTGAGTGGGTATGGTAAGTCAACAATTTCATGTTCCCTTTTTTCCACTTCTCCACAATCACATTTTCAGTTTATCATTGTAGTCTCTCAAGGACCTTGTAATGTGATAATTGATTTTTAGTGTTTTTAAAAAAAAAATAATAAATTACGCGTTCCGTACGCGTACGGTAAAAAAAAATTAAAAAAAGTTTTAAAACATATATTTAAAAAAGTTAAAAGGTAAGGTTGGCTCTTAAAAGAGCCGTTGTGTTCATGCAGGGACAGAGGAAAGAAAGAGTGGGAATATTAGTCTCTACGACAAATGTGCTGATCTATTAAATTGTTCACTAGGGCAACACTGGTCTCCCTATGAGCAATTAGATCATGACAAGTGGCGCAACGAACTAAAACCCTCGAAAACCGATGGTTGATTTCCAGAGGACGAGAAAAAGGAGATGCTCCCCCCACAGATGAAGGGCTCAGCTGACCTGCCGAAGATGGACTCGGCACTGCAGATGATGGACCAGGCTGAGCTGCTGTGGATGTGCTTGGTTGACTTACTGAAGGGTTACCTTCAGTATGTCGAGCAAATGTCCTACCGTGTACATCTTGAAGGTGTCTCAACATGGTGTGATTCCCGAAGGAATACTTCTTGTTGGGATTCCCTCTTGAAAGTACACGGCCACAAAGCTTACAAGTCACTAAGGGTGCATTTACCTTTTTCTTGTCCTCTGGAAAAGAAAAATACTCCCATATGAAAGAGCTCTTTTGTTTCCTCCTTCTCTGCCTCAAGGTAGTGCTGCTAGCCTCACTCTCAGAAGAGCTCTGCTGTTCTGCCATCGTATCACAAAGACAACCCAGCTCCTTCTCCTAAGGGATCACAAGCAGAAATGAGGGGAATGGGTGTGGTGTAGGAGAGTTCTAGAACTGAAAGTAGTAAAAAACAATCAAAAGTCTTATTTCTTGATCACATGACCCAACGTGCGCGTACGTTACGCTTACGGTGCGCTTACGGAGCGCTTACGGCAAAAGTACGCATGCGCGTAAAAAAGACACGCGCACGCGCGCATGCGCAAAACAGGCACGCCCCTTCACTTCCGCGTAACATGCGCGTGCAGCGTACGCGTTACGCGCTGCGCGCGCGTGACGTACGTCTACGCAAATTGCGTAAATGAACGCAAACAGCGTAGAAATCTAACGTTATGAAAGCAAGACGTGCGCTTACCGTACGCGCACGTTAAAAAAATAATTGAAAAAAAAAAAAGGGGAAAAAAAACCACCATGTTATACTAATAAATCTTACCTGTTTAGTTTAAAAAAATGGAAAATATAAAAAATATATTGTAGAATTTTTAAAATTTAACCATAGTCTTTAAAAAAGGATAGAAAATTAAAATAAAAATATGTAAAAAAAATTGAAAAAAATAAAAATAAAAAAAAGGTAAATATAAGAATTAGCATTTAAAAAACCTTGCAAATTCACTGAAAAAACCATGGGTTTCACACACGTTATAGTTAGGAATTAGCATTTAAAAAACCTTAGAAATTCAATGAAAAAACCAAAGGTTTCACACATGTTATAGTTAGCTGGACATTTCACTCGTAAAAAACCAATGAAATTTCCCCGTTATAGTTAGTTCAGCTAACTATAACTCGCGCATGCCCGCAATGCACTGCTGATGACGTCACATATTACATCACTCATGACATGGTCACTGACATCACTCATGACATCACTGATGACATCTCAAATGACATCACTGATGACATCACTGATGCCATCATCCAGTGAATGTGTGTTTTTCTGAAAATTAAATATGTTTTATATTTATGTATATCTCAAGGTTAATGGAAGAATAAATGGGTATATAATTGTTTAAATGGATGCTTTTTGGAAAAAAAAATTGTGTAACTGACTGATTAAGGGTATTATAGTGAATACATGACTTACTGAGTAATGTTTAAATATGAAAATATCTGTATCAGTCTCTCACTTTGTGTATAAGTGGCTGCATGGGTTGGTGTGTAGCTTCAAGGGTATCTATATAGGTAAATAGTTCTTTTTTTAAGTATCAGTCTGCGTGTCTGTATGGTTCGGTGGGGGGTATTATGTAGTGCATTGGTGCATGAATGAGTGATTCACTCTTTGTATGTGTTGAAGACAACATGTGTGCAGGACTGTATGGGTGGATGAGTGTGTGTATGGGTGTGTTAGTGAGTGAATGACTGTCTCAATAGTGTCTTTATGAGTAACTACATATCTATTAAACTAGTATATGTGAATATTGGTGTATATAAGTGAGTATATGTGACAGTGAGAGATTGAAAGAGTTCCTGTATGAATAAGTATGTGTTTCTATAAATGTTTGTTTTTTAGACTAACTATGTGTAAGTTTCCGTAGAAGTAAGTGTGGTGGTGTGTGTATAACTGTATAAGCTAATAAATGTATGTTTGTTTCTTTATTAGCATGAGTGACTATGTGTGAGTACATATGAAGAGTGAGTGCATGTATGAATGACTGTATAGGACTGTTGGTGAATGAGTGGATGTGTATGTGTTTCTAAGAATTACTGAATAGGTTGTTGTAACTGATATTGGTATGTCCATTTTTTTGAAAATTTTAGTTTCTATTTTTGTATGTGTGTATCAAAGGTTATATTAGGGTGAGAGGAGGTCTGCCACTCTATCACAAGGATGATGGCATCAGTGATGTCATCACTGATGTCATTTGAGATGTCATCAGTGATGTCATGAGTGATGTCAGTGACCATGTCATGAGTGATGTAATATGTGACGTCATCAGCAGTGCATTGTGGGCGCGCGAGTTATAGTTAGCTGAACTAACTATAACGGGGAAATTTCATTGGTTTTTTACGAGTGAAATGTCCAGCTAACTATAACATGTGTGAAACCTTTGGTTTTTTCATTGAATTTCTAAGGTTTTTTAAATGCTAATTCCTAACTATAACGTGTGTGAAACCCATGGTTTTTTCAGTGAATATATATATATCATATGCACTGGGGGAAAAACAAAAGTTAATGTGCCGTTATAGTTAGGTGAAAATGTCAGTTAAAACATTTTGAACTCAAAAATACCACTGGCATTTACCAGTTGCAATTTACTAAGCTAACTAGAACTTTTGCTTCCAACATGCTCAGTGTTGTCATCAATTATGTCATTTGAGATGTTATCAGTCATTTCATCAATGATGTCATTAAACATATCATGATTGGTGCAATCTGTAAGCTCCTAAGCAGGGCATGGTAGAGGCACAAGTTCTAGGTAGCTTACATGTTCCTTGTCCAGAATACAGCCAACATGATTGTGCTCAAAGTATAATGCCTATTGGCCCGCAGAGCATGAAATGGTAAGCCACAATTCATGGCAACTCTTATTTTAAAGAAGGTTTCGGCAGCCAGAACTGGTTGTGCCCCTTCGATCCCACAACGTGGATTCTTGACAAAGAGTCCCTTAACAGCCGAGTTGTGCAACTATGGGAGGCTGTAGGATTTGATACAGTAGAGGATCCAATGTCCGGATGCTACTCTCTTAGTTTCTTACCATCCTTGGTAGAAAACAGGTGCGTCCCGAGGGGTCAATTCCACATGTATGGTAGAATTCAAAACACCATTATAAAACACTGGAACATGGATTTTCCAGAGCCTCAAATAAATGCTTTGTAGCAGGCTGCACACGATAGGCAGTGGTCGCTGGTTGATTACATGACATTATACATCACTTCCAGAACACAAAGGAATACCCCTGCAACCCATCAGAGACAAATGGGAGACAACAGTGGGACAGAGTTTCATTGATAAGCAATGGCAGAGAGCCTTAGTGTATCCAATTAAGGTTGCTCACAATGCCAGATTTAATAATATACAGTTCAATGTCTTGCCCAGGTCATACCTCATACTACATAAGATCAGTCAAATGTATGTCAATACACACACTGTGTGTCCAAGATGTCAAAGTGAGAGGGCGGACTTCCAACATATGATGTGGGAGTGCCTCAAAATACAATATTTCAGGGCAGAAGTACTGACTAAAATGGCACGCAAAACAGGAAGGGAAAACCTGCAGAGTACATGGAGTTGTCAAATGATTTATAATGTAACTAAAGTCTTAAAACCTTCTATTAACTGCAATGCTTTTTAATGAGGTGCTATCATGTATATTGGTCCCAAGATGGCTGCCAACACTTCTTGGATGAAGTACTGACAGCCAATCAGATCTCACGATGAGATGTGTGGTTAGGCTCCGCCCAGATATATCTATCTTTTTAACTCTAATTTTCTCAGGAACTACTGAACGGATTTACACCATTTAAGCAAAAGGCATGAGTCTGAACTGAGGACTACCTCTTTGCCAAATTTGGTGTAATTCCGTTCAGCAGTTCAGGCTGTAGCTGCGTCAACAGGTCCTATGAGAAAATGCATGGGGAAAATGTGTTTTGGGACCCCCCTTTTTTCTCGGCCCCCGCTTGACAAATCACCTTTAAATTTGCAGGATAGGAGCGGACCAGAGCTGGCCAAATGTTTGGAAAATTTCGCGAAGATTCGTCAATCGGCGCCAACGTTATTCCAAATAGAATGTTGCGGATTTCCTATGGAAAATAGGTCCTAACTATAACTACCTACTGGCGACTGCCAGTAGGTTATATATATACACATATATATATACACATATATTTGCATATAGAGACTGAGGAAGGCTGCTGTGACAGCCGATACGCGTTTCTGTGTTGCCGGGTCGGAGGAGATCTCATGGAATAAAAGTGCCTTTGATACCCAGCACACTTCGTGTGCGTGCTCTCTTCTTCGTGGAGTAGGGTTGTTTGTGATATATATATATATATTCACTTAAAAAACCATAGGTTTCACACATGTTATAGTTAGCTGGACATTTCACTCGTAAAAAACCAATGAAATTTCCCCGTTATAGTTAGTTCAGCTAACTATAACTCGCGCATGCCCGCAATGCACTGCTGATGACGTCACATATTACATCACTCATGACATGGTCACTGACATCACTCATGACATCACTGATGACATCTCAAATGACATCACTGATGACATCACTGATGCCATCATCCAGTGAATGTGTGTTTTTCTGAAAATTAAATATGTTTTATATTTATGTATATCTCAAGGTTAATGGAAGAATAAATGGGTATATAATTGTTTAAATGGATGCTTTTTTGAAAAAAAAATTGTGTAACTGACTGATTAAGGGTATTATAGTGAATACATGACTTACTGAGTAATGTTTAAATATGAAAATATCTGTATCAGTCTCTCACTTTGTGTATAAGTGGCTGCATGGGTTGGTGAGTAGCTTCAAGGGTATCTATATAGGTAAATAGTTCTTTTTTTAAGTATCAGTCTGCGTGTCTGTATGGTTCGGTGGGGGGTATTATGTAGTGCATTGGTGCATGAATGAGTGATTCACTCTTTGTATGTGTTGAAGACAACATGTGTGCAGGACTGTATGGGTGGATGAGTGTGTGTATGGGTGTGTTAGTGAGTGAATGACTGTCTCAATAGTGTCTTTATGAGTAACTACATATCTATTAAACTAGTATATGTGAATATTGGTGTATATAAGTGAGTATATGTGACAGTGAGAGATTGAAAGAGTTCCTGTATGAATAAGTATGTGTTTCTATAAATGTTTGTTTTTTAGACTAACTATGTGTAAGTTTCCGTAGAAGTAAGTGTGGTGGTGTGTGTATAACTGTATAAGCTAATAAATGTATGTTTGTTTCTTTATTAGCATGAGTGACTATGTGTGAGTACATATGAAGAGTGAGTGCATGTATGAATGACTGTATAGGACTGTTGGTGAATGAGTGGATGTGTATGTGTTTCTAAGAATTACTGAATCGGTTGTTGTAACTGATATTGGTATGTCCATTTTTTTGAAAATTTTAGTTTCTATTTTTGTATGTGTGTATCAAAGGTTATATTAGGGTGAGAGGAGGTCTGCCACTCTATCACAAGGATGATGGCATCAGTGATGTCATCACTGATGTCATTTGAGATGTCATCAGTGATGTCATGAGTGATGTCAGTGACCATGTCATGAGTGATGTAATATGTGACGTCATCAGCAGTGCATTGTGGGCGCGCGAGTTATAGTTAGCTGAACTAACTATAACGGGGAAATTTCATTGGTTTTTTACGAGTGAAATGTCCAGCTAACTATAACATGTGTGAAACCTTTGGTTTTTTCATTGAATTTCTAAGGTTTTTTAAATGCTAATTCCTAACTATAACGTGTGTGAAACCCATGGTTTTTTCAGTGAATATATATATATCATATGCACTGGGGGAAAAACAAAAGTTAATGTGCCGTTATAGTTAGGTGAAAATGTCAGTTAAAACATTTTGAACTCAAAAATACCACTGGCATTTACCAGTTGCAATTTACTAAGCTAACTAGAACTTTTGCTTCCAACATGCTCAGTGTTGTCATCAATTATGTCATTTGAGATGTTATCAGTCATTTCATCAATGATGTCATTAAACATATCATGATTGGTGCAATCTGTAAGCTCCTAAGCAGGGCATGGTAGAGGCACAAGTTCTAGGTAGCTTACATGTTCCTTGTCCAGAATACAGCCAACATGATTGTGCTCAAAGTATAATGCCTATTGGCCCGCAGAGCATGAAATGGTAAGCCACAATTCATGGCAACTCTTATTTTAAAGAAGGTTTCGGCAGCCAGAACTGGTTGTGCCCCTTCGATCCCACAACGTGGATTCTTGACAAAGAGTCCCTTAACAGCCGAGTTGTGCAACTATGGGAGGCTGTAGGATTTGATACAGTAGAGGATCCAATGTCCGGATGCTACTCTCTTAGTTTCTTACCATCCTTGGTAGAAAACAGGTGCGTCCCGAGGGGTCAATTCCACATGTATGGTAGAATTCAAAACACCATTATAAAACACTGGAACATGGATTTTCCAGAGCCTCAAATAAATGCTTTGTAGCAGGCTGCACACGATAGGCAGTGGTCGCTGGTTGATTACATGACATTATACATCACTTCCAGAACACAAAGGAATACCCCTGCAACCCATCAGAGACAAATGGGAGACAACAGTGGGACAGAGTTTCATTGATAAGCAATGGCAGAGAGCCTTAGTGTATCCAATTAAGGTTGCTCACAATGCCAGATTTAATAATATACAGTTCAATGTCTTGCCCAGGTCATACCTCATACTACATAAGATCAGTCAAATGTATGTCAATACACACACTGTGTGTCCAAGATGTCAAAGTGAGAGGGCGGACTTCCAACATATGATGTGGGAGTGCCTCAAAATACAATATTTCAGGGCAGAAGTACTGACTAAAATGGCACGCAAAACAGGAAGGGAAAACCTGCAGAGTACATGGAGTTGTCAAATGATTTATAATGTAACTAAAGTCTTAAAACCTTCTATTAACTGCAATGCTTTTTAATGAGGTGCTATCATGTATATTGGTCCCAAGATGGCTGCCAACACTTCTTGGATGAAGTACTGACAGCCAATCAGATCTCACGATGAGATGTGTGGTTAGGCTCCGCCCAGATATATCTATCTTTTTAACTCTAATTTTCTCAGGAACTACTGAACGGATTTACACCATTTAAGCAAAAGGCATGAGTCTGAACTGAGGACTACCTCTTTGCCAAATTTGGTGTAATTCCGTTCAGCAGTTCAGGCTGTAGCTGCGTCAACAGGTCCTATGAGAAAATGCATGGGGAAAATGTGTTTTGGGACCCCCCTTTTTTCTCGGCCCCCGCTTGACAAATCACCTTTAAATTTGCAGGATAGGAGCGGACCAGAGCTGGCCAAATGTTTGGAAAATTTCGCGAAGATTCGTCAATCGGCGCCAACGTTATTCCAAATAGAATGTTGCGGATTTCCTATGGAAAATAGGTCCTAACTATAACTACCTACTGGCGACTGCCAGTAGGTTATATATATACACATATATATATACACATATATTTGCATATAGAGACTGAGGAAGGCTGCTGTGACAGCCGATACGCGTTTCTGTGTTGCCGGGTCGGAGGAGATCTCATGGAATAAAAGTGCCTTTGATACCCAGCACACTTCGTGTGCGTGCTCTCTTCTTCGTGGAGTAGGGTTGTTTGTGATATATATATATATATTCACTTAAAAAACCATAGGTTTCACACATGTTATAGTTAGCTGGACATTTCACTCGTAAAAAACCAATGAAATTTCCCCGTTATAGTTAGTTCAGCTAACTATAACTCGCGCATGCCCGCAATGCACTGCTGATGACGTCACATATTACATCACTCATGACATGGTCACTGACATCACTCATGACATCACTGATGACATCTCAAATGACATCACTGATGACATCACTGATGCCATCATCCAGTGAATGTGTGTTTTTCTGAAAATTAAATATGTTTTATATTTATGTATATCTCAAGGTTAATGGAAGAATAAATGGGTATATAATTGTTTAAATGGATGCTTTTTTGAAAAAAAAATTGTGTAACTGACTGATTAAGGGTATTATAGTGAATACATGACTTACTGAGTAATGTTTAAATATGAAAATATCTGTATCAGTCTCTCACTTTGTGTATAAGTGGCTGCATGGGTTGGTGAGTAGCTTCAAGGGTATCTATATAGGTAAATAGTTCTTTTTTTAAGTATCAGTCTGCGTGTCTGTATGGTTCGGTGGGGGGTATTATGTAGTGCATTGGTGCATGAATGAGTGATTCACTCTTTGTATGTGTTGAAGACAACATGTGTGCAGGACTGTATGGGTGGATGAGTGTGTGTATGGGTGTGTTAGTGAGTGAATGACTGTCTCAATAGTGTCTTTATGAGTAACTACATATCTATTAAACTAGTATATGTGAATATTGGTGTATATAAGTGAGTATATGTGACAGTGAGAGATTGAAAGAGTTCCTGTATGAATAAGTATGTGTTTCTATAAATGTTTGTTTTTTAGACTAACTATGTGTAAGTTTCCGTAGAAGTAAGTGTGGTGGTGTGTGTATAACTGTATAAGCTAATAAATGTATGTTTGTTTCTTTATTAGCATGAGTGACTATGTGTGAGTACATATGAAGAGTGAGTGCATGTATGAATGACTGTATAGGACTGTTGGTGAATGAGTGGATGTGTATGTGTTTCTAAGAATTACTGAATCGGTTGTTGTAACTGATATTGGTATGTCCATTTTTTTGAAAATTTTAGTTTCTATTTTTGTATGTGTGTATCAAAGGTTATATTAGGGTGAGAGGAGGTCTGCCACTCTATCACAAGGATGATGGCATCAGTGATGTCATCACTGATGTCATTTGAGATGTCATCAGTGATGTCATGAGTGATGTCAGTGACCATGTCATGAGTGATGTAATATGTGACGTCATCAGCAGTGCATTGTGGGCGCGCGAGTTATAGTTAGCTGAACTAACTATAACGGGGAAATTTCATTGGTTTTTTACGAGTGAAATGTCCAGCTAACTATAACATGTGTGAAACCTTTGGTTTTTTCATTGAATTTCTAAGGTTTTTTAAATGCTAATTCCTAACTATAACGTGTGTGAAACCCATGGTTTTTTCAGTGAATATATATATATCATATGCACTGGGGGAAAAACAAAAGTTAATGTGCCGTTATAGTTAGGTGAAAATGTCAGTTAAAACATTTTGAACTCAAAAATACCACTGGCATTTACCAGTTGCAATTTACTAAGCTAACTAGAACTTTTGCTTCCAACATGCTCAGTGTTGTCATCAATTATGTCATTTGAGATGTTATCAGTCATTTCATCAATGATGTCATTAAACATATCATGATTGGTGCAATCTGTAAGCTCCTAAGCAGGGCATGGTAGAGGCACAAGTTCTAGGTAGCTTACATGTTCCTTGTCCAGAATACAGCCAACATGATTGTGCTCAAAGTATAATGCCTATTGGCCCGCAGAGCATGAAATGGTAAGCCACAATTCATGGCAACTCTTATTTTAAAGAAGGTTTCGGCAGCCAGAACTGGTTGTGCCCCTTCGATCCCACAACGTGGATTCTTGACAAAGAGTCCCTTAACAGCCGAGTTGTGCAACTATGGGAGGCTGTAGGATTTGATACAGTAGAGGATCCAATGTCCGGATGCTACTCTCTTAGTTTCTTACCATCCTTGGTAGAAAACAGGTGCGTCCCGAGGGGTCAATTCCACATGTATGGTAGAATTCAAAACACCATTATAAAACACTGGAACATGGATTTTCCAGAGCCTCAAATAAATGCTTTGTAGCAGGCTGCACACGATAGGCAGTGGTCGCTGGTTGATTACATGACATTATACATCACTTCCAGAACACAAAGGAATACCCCTGCAACCCATCAGAGACAAATGGGAGACAACAGTGGGACAGAGTTTCATTGATAAGCAATGGCAGAGAGCCTTAGTGTATCCAATTAAGGTTGCTCACAATGCCAGATTTAATAATATACAGTTCAATGTCTTGCCCAGGTCATACCTCATACTACATAAGATCAGTCAAATGTATGTCAATACACACACTGTGTGTCCAAGATGTCAAAGTGAGAGGGCGGACTTCCAACATATGATGTGGGAGTGCCTCAAAATACAATATTTCAGGGCAGAAGTACTGACTAAAATGGCACGCAAAACAGGAAGGGAAAACCTGCAGAGTACATGGAGTTGTCAAATGATTTATAATGTAACTAAAGTCTTAAAACCTTCTATTAACTGCAATGCTTTTTAATGAGGTGCTATCATGTATATTGGTCCCAAGATGGCTGCCAACACTTCTTGGATGAAGTACTGACAGCCAATCAGATCTCACGATGAGATGTGTGGTTAGGCTCCGCCCAGATATATCTATCTTTTTAACTCTAATTTTCTCAGGAACTACTGAACGGATTTACACCATTTAAGCAAAAGGCATGAGTCTGAACTGAGGACTACCTCTTTGCCAAATTTGGTGTAATTCCGTTCAGCAGTTCAGGCTGTAGCTGCGTCAACAGGTCCTATGAGAAAATGCATGGGGAAAATGTGTTTTGGGACCCCCCTTTTTTCTCGGCCCCCGCTTGACAAATCACCTTTAAATTTGCAGGATAGGAGCGGACCAGAGCTGGCCAAATGTTTGGAAACTTTCGCGAAGATTCGTCAATCGGCGCCAACGTTATTCCAAATAGAATGTTGCGGATTTCCTATGGAAAATAGGTCCTAACTATAACTACCTACTGGCGACTGCCAGTAGGTTATATATATACACATATATATATACACATATATTTGCATATAGAGACTGAGGAAGGCTGCTGTGACAGCCGATACGCGTTTCTGTGTTGCCGGGTCGGAGGAGATCTCATGGAATAAAAGTGCCTTTGATACCCAGCACACTTCGTGTGCGTGCTCTCTTCTTCGTGGAGTAGGGTTGTTTGTGATATATATATATATATTCACTTAAAAAACCATAGGTTTCACACATGTTATAGTTAGCTGGACATTTCACTCGTAAAAAAACAATGAAATTTCCCCGTTATAGTTAGTTCAGCTAACTATAACTCGCGCATGCCCGCAATGCACTGCTGATGACGTCACATATTACATCACTCATGACATGGTCACTGACATCACTCATGACATCACTGATGACATCTCAAATGACATCACTGATGACATCACTGATGCCATCATCCAGTGAATGTGTGTTTTTCTGAAAATTAAATATGTTTTATATTTATGTATATCTCAAGGTTAATGGAAGAATAAATGGGTATATAATTGTTTAAATGGATGCTTTTTTGAAAAAAAAATTGTGTAACTGACTGATTAAGGGTATTATAGTGAATACATGACTTACTGAGTAATGTTTAAATATGAAAATATCTGTATCAGTCTCTCACTTTGTGTATAAGTGGCTGCATGGGTTGGTGAGTAGCTTCAAGGGTATCTATATAGGTAAATAGTTCTTTTTTTAAGTATCAGTCTGCGTGTCTGTATGGTTCGGTGGGGGGTATTATGTAGTGCATTGGTGCATGAATGAGTGATTCACTCTTTGTATGTGTTGAAGACAACATGTGTGCAGGACTGTATGGGTGGATGAGTGTGTGTATGGGTGTGTTAGTGAGTGAATGACTGTCTCAATAGTGTCTTTATGAGTAACTACATATCTATTAAACTAGTATATGTGAATATTGGTGTATATAAGTGAGTATATGTGACAGTGAGAGATTGAAAGAGTTCCTGTATGAATAAGTATGTGTTTCTATAAATGTTTGTTTTTTAGACTAACTATGTGTAAGTTTCCGTAGAAGTAAGTGTGGTGGTGTGTGTATAACTGTATAAGCTAATAAATGTATGTTTGTTTCTTTATTAGCATGAGTGACTATGTGTGAGTACATATGAAGAGTGAGTGCATGTATGAATGACTGTATAGGACTGTTGGTGAATGAGTGGATGTGTATGTGTTTCTAAGAATTACTGAATAGGTTGTTGTAACTGATATTGGTATGTCCATTTTTTTGAAAATTTTAGTTTCTATTTTTGTATGTGTGTATCAAAGGTTATATTAGGGTGAGAGGAGGTCTGCCACTCTATCACAAGGATGATGGCATCAGTGATGTCATCACTGATGTCATTTGAGATGTCATCAGTGATGTCATGAGTGATGTCAGTGACCATGTCATGAGTGATGTAATATGTGACGTCATCAGCAGTGCATTGTGGGCGCGCGAGTTATAGTTAGCTGAACTAACTATAACGGGGAAATTTCATTGGTTTTTTACGAGTGAAATGTCCAGCTAACTATAACATGTGTGAAACCTTTGGTTTTTTCATTGAATTTCTAAGGTTTTTTAAATGCTAATTCCTAACTATAACGTGTGTGAAACCCATGGTTTTTTCAGTGAATATATATATATCATATGCACTGGGGGAAAAACAAAAGTTAATGTGCCGTTATAGTTAGGTGAAAATGTCAGTTAAAACATTTTGAACTCAAAAATACCACTGGCATTTACCAGTTGCAATTTACTAAGCTAACTAGAACTTTTGCTTCCAACATGCTCAGTGTTGTCATCAATTATGTCATTTGAGATGTTATCAGTCATTTCATCAATGATGTCATTAAACATATCATGATTGGTGCAATCTGTAAGCTCCTAAGCAGGGCATGGTAGAGGCACAAGTTCTAGGTAGCTTACATGTTCCTTGTCCAGAATACAGCCAACATGATTGTGCTCAAAGTATAATGCCTATTGGCCCGCAGAGCATGAAATGGTAAGCCACAATTCATGGCAACTCTTATTTTAAAGAAGGTTTCGGCAGCCAGAACTGGTTGTGCCCCTTCGATCCCACAACGTGGATTCTTGACAAAGAGTCCCTTAACAGCCGAGTTGTGCAACTATGGGAGGCTGTAGGATTGGATACAGTAGAGGATCCAATGTCCGGATGCTACTCTCTTAGTTTCTTACCATCCTTGGTAGAAAACAGGTGCGTCCCGAGGGGTCAATTCCACATGTATGGTAGAATTCAAAACACCATTATAAAACACTGGAACATGGATTTTCCAGAGCCTCAAATAAATGCTTTGTAGCAGGCTGCACACGATAGGCAGTGGTCGCTGGTTGATTACATGACATTATACATCACTTCCAGAACACAAAGGAATACCCCTGCAACCCATCAGAGACAAATGGGAGACAACAGTGGGACAGAGTTTCATTGATAAGCAATGGCAGAGAGCCTTAGTGTATCCAATTAAGGTTGCTCACAATGCCAGATTTAATAATATACAGTTCAATGTCTTGCCCAGGTCATACCTCATACTACATAAGATCAGTCAAATGTATGTCAATACACACACTGTGTGTCCAAGATGTCAAAGTGAGAGGGCGGACTTCCAACATATGATGTGGGAGTGCCTCAAAATACAATATTTCAGGGCAGAAGTACTGACTAAAATGGCACGCAAAACAGGAAGGGAAAACCTGCAGAGTACATGGAGTTGTCAAATGATTTATAATGTAACTAAAGTCTTAAAACCTTCTATTAACTGCAATGCTTTTTAATGAGGTGCTATCATGTATATTGGTCCCAAGATGGCTGCCAACACTTCTTGGATGAAGTACTGACAGCCAATCAGATCTCACGATGAGATGTGTGGTTAGGCTCCGCCCAGATATATCTATCTTTTTAACTCTAATTTTCTCAGGAACTACTGAACGGATTTACACCATTTAAGCAAAAGGCATGAGTCTGAACTGAGGACTACCTCTTTGCCAAATTTGGTGTAATTCCGTTCAGCAGTTCAGGCTGTAGCTGCGTCAACAGGTCCTATGAGAAAATGCATGGGGAAAATGTGTTTTGGGACCCCCCTTTTTTCTCGGCCCCCGCTTGACAAATCACCTTTAAATTTGCAGGATAGGAGCGGACCAGAGCTGGCCAAATGTTTGGAAAATTTCGCGAAGATTCGTCAATCGGCGCCAACGTTATTCCAAATAGAATGTTGCGGATTTCCTATGGAAAATAGGTCCTAACTATAACTACCTACTGGCGACTGCCAGTAGGTTATATATATACACATATATATATACACATATATTTGCATATAGAGACTGAGGAAGGCTGCTGTGACAGCCGATACGCGTTTCTGTGTTGCCGGGTCGGAGGAGATCTCATGGAATAAAAGTGCCTTTGATACCCAGCACACTTCGTGTGCGTGCTCTCTTCTTCGTGGAGTAGGGTTGTTTGTGATATATATATATATATTCACTTAAAAAACCATAGGTTTCACACATGTTATAGTTAGCTGGACATTTCACTCGTAAAAAACCAATGAAATTTCCCCGTTATAGTTAGTTCAGCTAACTATAACTCGCGCATGCCCGCAATGCACTGCTGATGACGTCACATATTACATCACTCATGACATGGTCACTGACATCACTCATGACATCACTGATGACATCTCAAATGACATCACTGATGACATCACTGATGCCATCATCCAGTGAATGTGTGTTTTTCTGAAAATTAAATATGTTTTATATTTATGTATATCTCAAGGTTAATGGAAGAATAAATGGGTATATAATTGTTTAAATGGATGCTTTTTTGAAAAAAAAATTGTGTAACTGACTGATTAAGGGTATTATAGTGAATACATGACTTACTGAGTAATGTTTAAATATGAAAATATCTGTATCAGTCTCTCACTTTGTGTATAAGTGGCTGCATGGGTTGGTGAGTAGCTTCAAGGGTATCTATATAGGTAAATAGTTCTTTTTTTAAGTATCAGTCTGCGTGTCTGTATGGTTCGGTGGGGGGTATTATGTAGTGCATTGGTGCATGAATGAGTGATTCACTCTTTGTATGTGTTGAAGACAACATGTGTGCAGGACTGTATGGGTGGATGAGTGTGTGTATGGGTGTGTTAGTGAGTGAATGACTGTCTCAATAGTGTCTTTATGAGTAACTACATATCTATTAAACTAGTATATGTGAATATTGGTGTATATAAGTGAGTATATGTGACAGTGAGAGATTGAAAGAGTTCCTGTATGAATAAGTATGTGTTTCTATAAATGTTTGTTTTTTAGACTAACTATGTGTAAGTTTCCGTAGAAGTAAGTGTGGTGGTGTGTGTATAACTGTATAAGCTAATAAATGTATGTTGTTTCTTTATTAGCATGAGTGACTATGTGTGAGTACATATGAAGAGTGAGTGCATGTATGAATGACTGTATAGGACTGTTGGTGAATGAGTGGATGTGTATGTGTTTCTAAGAATTACTGAATCGGTTGTTGTAACTGATATTGGTATGTCCATTTTTTTGAAAATTTTAGTTTCTATTTTTGTATGTGTGTATCAAAGGTTATATTAGGGTGAGAGGAGGTCTGCCACTCTATCACAAGGATGATGGCATCAGTGATGTCATCACTGATGTCATTTGAGATGTCATCAGTGATGTCATGAGTGATGTCAGTGACCATGTCATGAGTGATGTAATATGTGACGTCATCAGCAGTGCATTGTGGGCGCGCGAGTTATAGTTAGCTGAACTAACTATAACGGGGAAATTTCATTGGTTTTTTACGAGTGAAATGTCCAGCTAACTATAACATGTGTGAAACCTTTGGTTTTTTCATTGAATTTCTAAGGTTTTTTAAATGCTAATTCCTAACTATAACGTGTGTGAAACCCATGGTTTTTTCAGTGAATATATATATATCATATGCACTGGGGGAAAAACAAAAGTTAATGTGCCGTTATAGTTAGGTGAAAATGTCAGTTAAAACATTTTGAACTCAAAAATACCACTGGCATTTACCAGTTGCAATTTACTAAGCTAACTAGAACTTTTGCTTCCAACATGCTCAGTGTTGTCATCAATTATGTCATTTGAGATGTTATCAGTCATTTCATCAATGATGTCATTAAACATATCATGATTGGTGCAATCTGTAAGCTCCTAAGCAGGGCATGGTAGAGGCACAAGTTCTAGGTAGCTTACATGTTCCTTGTCCAGAATACAGCCAACATGATTGTGCTCAAAGTATAATGCCTATTGGCCCGCAGAGCATGAAATGGTAAGCCACAATTCATGGCAACTCTTATTTTAAAGAAGGTTTCGGCAGCCAGAACTGGTTGTGCCCCTTCGATCCCACAACGTGGATTCTTGACAAAGAGTCCCTTAACAGCCGAGTTGTGCAACTATGGGAGGCTGTAGGATTTGATACAGTAGAGGATCCAATGTCCGGATGCTACTCTCTTAGTTTCTTACCATCCTTGGTAGAAAACAGGTGCGTCCCGAGGGGTCAATTCCACATGTATGGTAGAATTCAAAACACCATTATAAAACACTGGAACATGGATTTTCCAGAGCCTCAAATAAATGCTTTGTAGCAGGCTGCACACGATAGGCAGTGGTCGCTGGTTGATTACATGACATTATACATCACTTCCAGAACACAAAGGAATACCCCTGCAACCCATCAGAGACAAATGGGAGACAACAGTGGGACAGAGTTTCATTGATAAGCAATGGCAGAGAGCCTTAGTGTATCCAATTAAGGTTGCTCACAATGCCAGATTTAATAATATACAGTTCAATGTCTTGCCCAGGTCATACCTCATACTACATAAGATCAGTCAAATGTATGTCAATACACACACTGTGTGTCCAAGATGTCAAAGTGAGAGGGCGGACTTCCAACATATGATGTGGGAGTGCCTCAAAATACAATATTTCAGGGCAGAAGTACTGACTAAAATGGCACGCAAAACAGGAAGGGAAAACCTGCAGAGTACATGGAGTTGTCAAATGATTTATAATGTAACTAAAGTCTTAAAACCTTCTATTAACTGCAATGCTTTTTAATGAGGTGCTATCATGTATATTGGTCCCAAGATGGCTGCCAACACTTCTTGGATGAAGTACTGACAGCCAATCAGATCTCACGATGAGATGTGTGGTTAGGCTCCGCCCAGATATATCTATCTTTTTAACTCTAATTTTCTCAGGAACTACTGAACGGATTTACACCATTTAAGCAAAAGGCATGAGTCTGAACTGAGGACTACCTCTTTGCCAAATTTGGTGTAATTCCGTTCAGCAGTTCAGGCTGTAGCTGCGTCAACAGGTCCTATGAGAAAATGCATGGGGAAAATGTGTTTTGGGACCCCCCTTTTTTCTCGGCCCCCGCTTGACAAATCACCTTTAAATTTGCAGGATAGGAGCGGACCAGAGCTGGCCAAATGTTTGGAAACTTTCGCGAAGATTCGTCAATCGGCGCCAACGTTATTCCAAATAGAATGTTGCGGATTTCCTATGGAAAATAGGTCCTAACTATAACTACCTACTGGCGACTGCCAGTAGGTTATATATATACACATATATATATACACATATATTTGCATATAGAGACTGAGGAAGGCTGCTGTGACAGCCGATACGCGTTTCTGTGTTGCCGGGTCGGAGGAGATCTCATGGAATAAAAGTGCCTTTGATACCCAGCACACTTCGTGTGCGTGCTCTCTTCTTCGTGGAGTAGGGTTGTTTGTGATATATATATATATATTCACTTAAAAAACCATAGGTTTCACACATGTTATAGTTAGGTGGATATTTCACTCGTAAAAAACCAATGAAATTCCCCCGTTATAGTTAGTTCAGATAACTATAACTCGCGCGCACGCAATCCACTGCTCATGACGTCACATATTACATCACTCATGACATGGTCAGTAGCATCACTCATGACATCACTAATGACATCATCCTTGTGATAGAGTGGCGGTAGCGCGAGTTATAGTTATCTGAACTAACTATAACGGGGGAATTTCATTGTTTTTTTACGAGTGAAATATCCACCTAACTATAACATGTGTGAAACCTATGGTTTTTTAAGTGAATTTGCAAGGTTTTTTAAATGCTAATTCCTAACTATAACATGTGTGAAACCTATGTTTTTTTCAGGGAATTTGTACGGTTTTTTAAATGCTAATTTATTTATGTATTATTATTTTTTTTAATATATTTATTAGTATTTTTTTGGTTTTTCACCGTGCGCGCACGGTGCGCGCACCCCCGCGATTTAAAAAAAAAAAATTCTGCCTTCGGGGTCCTTCAGGGACCCCCTGACAAAGGCTAGGGGGTCAGGAACTCTCTACCCTGCCCCCTTTTCACCTTCGCCACCTTCCTTTTTCACTCTCACAGTGAAAACAAACAAAATGGCGGCCAACACTTCCTGATTTCAACCGATTCGAGCGTTGACTAACATGTAACCACCAATCAGAATTACGCTCGCGCATGTTAGGGTGCTCGCACGGTGCGCGCACGGTGCGCGCTTATAGATATTTATATGCTTTAAATGCTATTTTCTCAGGAACTACTTAACCGATTGACACCAGACCTGCAAAAGGCACTTCCCTGACCTGAGGACTACCTCTCTGCCAAATTTCAAGTAATTCTGTTCAGCCGTTCGGGCTGTACCTTCGACTAAAGGTCCTATGGAAAAATGCATGGGGAAAACGCATTTTGGGACCCCCCTTTTTTCTCGGCCCCCGCTTGACGAATCACCCCGAGACTTTCAGGATAGGAGCTGAACGGAGCGCCCCATTAGTTTAGAAAATTTCGCGAGGATTCGTCAATCGGCGCCAACGTTATTCCAAATAGAATGTTGCGGATTTCCTATGGAAAATAGGTCCTAACTATAACTACCTACTGGCGACTGCCAGTAGGTTATATATATATATATATATATATATATATATTCAGTGAAAAAACCATAGGTTTCACACATGTTATAGTTAGATGGACATTTCACTCGTAAAAAACCAATGAAATTCCCCCGTTATAGTTAGTGCAGGCAACTATAACTCACGTGACCGCAATCCTCTGCTGATGACATATGTGTCTTTATGAAAAAAAAATATTTGTAATATATGTATAGCTAAAATTTAATGGAAGAAGACATGGGCAAATAAGTGTCTAAATACAGTATTAGCATCAGCAGAAGATTGCGGTCACGTGAGTTATAGTTGCCTGCACTAACTATAACGGGGGAATTTCATTGGTTTTTTACGAGTGAAATGTCCAGCTAGCTATAACATGTGTGAAACCTATGGTTTTTTCACTGAATTTGCAAGGTTTTTTAAACGCTAATTCCTAACTATAACGTGTGTGAAACCTATGGTTTTTTCAGTGAATTTGTACCGTTTTTTAAATGCTAAGTTACTTTACGCCATTCGTGGCGTGCGCGCCCACTTAACGCAGTTCGTTCCGTGCGCGTACGGTGCGCTTCGCGTACCGTGCGCGCACAGTGAGCACGCGGTGCGCTTCGTGCACCGCGCGCCCACTTTACGCAGTTAGTGCCGTGCACGCACGGTGGGCACGCGGTGCGCTACACGCACCGCATGCCCACGTTACGCTAGATGGGCCTTGTACGCACGATGCGCTTCGCGCACCGTGCGCACATGGAGGACATATGATGCGCTTCGTTGTGAAAGGTAATATTTTAATTTTTCACAATTGTGATATGCCATGCTCAAATGGTGCCCTTCGGCCACCATTTGCACATGGGGTGGGGAGAGTATGGATATTTTTTTTTTTTTTTAATTTTACCGTACGCGTAATCGGCGAGATTATCGAAAAAATTAAAATTCCGTTTTTGGCCTTGGGGGATCTTTGAGGACTCCATCAACATGGCTATGTGCTGAGGAGCTGTCTAAACAGCCCCTTTACATGTTTTGGGCCTTTGTTTTTTTACCCCCTCTCAGACTGCGAGAGAGAAAATGGCGGCCGCCGCTTCCTGGTTTCGACCGATTCGAATGTTTACTAAGATCTAACAGCCAATCAGAATCGCGCTCGCGCACGGCGGCGTGCGCGTACGGTAAGCGCACCGTAAGCGCACCGTTAGCTGGCTCAGATATATATATTGATTTAAAGGCTATTTTCTCAGAATCTACTGAACAGATTTACACCAAACCTACAAAAGGCACTTCCTTGACCTGTAGACTACCTCTCTGCCAAATTTCAAGGAACTCTGTTCAGCCGTTCGGGCTGTAGCTGTGTCTAAAGGTCCTATAGAAAAATGCATGGGAAAAACGCGTTTTGGGACCCCCCTTTTATCTCAGCCCCCGCTTGACGAATCCCCCCGAGACTTTCAGGGTAGGAGCGGAGCGTAGCGCCCCATTAGTTTTGAAAATTTCACGAGGATTCGTCTACCGGCGCCAAAGTTATTCCAAATAGAATGTTGCGGTTTTCCTATGGAAACAGGGTCCTAACTATAACTACCTACTGGCGACCGCCAGTAGGTAATATATATATATATATATATATATATATATATATATATATATATATATATATATATATAATATATACATATATTTGCATATAGAGACTGAGGAAGGCTGCTGTGACAGCCGATACGCGTTTCTGTGTTGCCGGGTCTGAGGAGATCTCATGGAATAAAAGTGCCTTTGATACCCAGCACACCTCGTGTGCGTGCTCTCTTCTTCGTGGAGTAGGGTTGTTTGTGATATATATATATATATTCACTTAAAAAACCATAGGTTTCACACATGTTATAGTTAGGTGGATATTTCACTCGTAAAAAACCAATGAAATTCCCCCGTTATAGTTAGTTCAGATAACTATAACTCGCGCGCACGCAATCCACTGCTCATGACGTCACATATTACATCACTCATGACATGGTCAGTAGCATCACTCATGACATCACTAATGACATCATCCTTGTGATAGAGTGGCGGTAGCGCGAGTTATAGTTATCTGAACTAACTATAACGGGGGAATTTCATTGTTTTTTTACGAGTGAAATATCCACCTAACTATAACATGTGTGAAACCTATGGTTTTTTAAGTGAATTTGCAAGGTTTTTTAAATGCTAATTCCTAACTATAAGATGTGTGAAACCTATGTTTTTTTCAGGGAATTTGTACGGTTTTTTAAATGCTAATTTATTTATGTATTATTATTTTTTTTTATATATTTATTTATTTATTTTGGTTTTTTACCGTGCGCGCACCCCCGCGATTTAAAAAAAAAAAAAATTCTGCCTTCGGGGTCCTTCAGGGACCCCCTGACAAAGGCTAGGGGGTCAGGAACTCTCTACCCTGCCCCCTTTTCACCTTCGCCACCTTCCTATTTCACTCTCGTAGTGAAAACAAACAAAATGGCGGCCAACACTTCCTGATTTCGACCGATTCGAGTGTTGACTAACATGTAACCACCAATCAGAATTACGCTCGCGCATGTTAGGGTGCTCGCACGGTGCGCGCACGGTGCGCGCTTATATTTTATTTATTTATAGCATTTGTATAGCGCTTCTGCAACCCTACGGGCATCCTGGCGCTGTGTACATATTGCTGAAAATACTGTGCATCAGAGGAGGGGGATAGTATAAAGTTCTGGTGAGATTAAACTTTGGGGAAGAGCCATGTTTTCACCTTTTTACGGAAAGCCATCAGTTCGTCTGTTTTCCTGATGTCGATAGGCAATTTGTTCCACAGATGGGCTGCGGCTATGCTGAAAGCTCTGCCACCATAAGTGGCTTTCCTGATCCTGGGTATGCTTATCAGGTTGGAAGATGAGGAACGGAGGGACCGTGTGGGTATATACCATTTGAATTTCTTTTGAAGTGGTCGGGGGCCCATTTCGTGTACTGCCCTAAAGACAATGCAGAGGGATTTAAAGCAGATCCTTTGATGTACAGGTAGCCAGTGAAGATCGGCTAGAGCGAGGGTGGTAGAGGATCTTCGCTCTCGGGAGAGTGCCAGCTTCGCTGCTGCCGCCTGGATGCTTTGCAATCTGGAGATCAAATAGTCCGGGGATTCCAGAAGCAGAGCATTACAGTAATCCAGGCGGCTGAGAATGGTGCTCCTAACTATGGTGGTTCTGACCTGCGCTGGTAAGAGGGGTAGCAGCTTTCGCAGTCCTCTCATTAAAGCAAAGCAGCTACTCATCTGCTTGTTGACATTGGTCTCTAAGCTCAGACAGTTGTTAAAGCTGACTCCGAGATTCTTCACTGATTTCACTGGGGCTAATGACTCCCCCGAGTCCAAGGGCCAGAAATCGGTGGGTAGACTTCTGGTAATTCTGCCAACTGCGCAGTGCATTATTTCCGTTTTATCACTATTAAATTGTAGTGAGTTCTGGTTTAGCCAGAGTGTCATTTCTGCCATACAGGTATGGAAAGCCGTGAGTGAGTTGGCCTGGGCACCATCAAGGGAAATCATCAGCTGCGTGTCGTCCGCATAGTTGATCACGCTAATACCGTGGGCCTTGATAATGCCCAACAGGGGTTGCATATATATATTAAAAAGTATCGGACTGATTGCGGACCCTTGTGGGACGCCATGTGGGACTTTAACAAATTCCGACTGATATGGGGGGATGGCTACTGCCTGCCATCTGTCTTTTAAATAGGAGTGAAACCAATCGAGCGCCACTCCGCTGATTCCAATGTTTTTTAGTCTTGTCAGCAGAATGTCGTGGCTCACCGTATCGAAAGCGGCGGACAGGTCCAGCAGAATCAGGATTGCTGATTCCCCCCTGTCCGCCCTCATTCGCAGGTCATCCAGAACTGTCAGCAGAGCTGACTCGGTTCCGTGAGCTGGTCTGAAACCGAATTGCTCCTCTTCCAGGATGTTGTTGGTTTCTAGGAAGAGGGCAAGGGATCTGCTGACCCACCGCTCTATGATCTTTATAGGGTATGGCAGGAGCGATATGGGACGGTAGTTTTTTTTGCAGTTCGGGTCTAGATTAGGTTTCTTTAATAGGGGGGTAACAACCGCCAATTTCCATTCTTTTGGTACTGTGCCAGAAATGAGGGATTGATTGCAAAGCTGTTGCAATACTGGGAAAAGGTCATCCCTGAACTCCTTTACTATTTTGTGAGGCAAAGGGTCCAGAGGGGACCCTGAGGTTGTATTAAGAGCAGTTTTTGTGAAGTCTTGTTCTGTAAGGACTTTAAAATGTTCTAAAGTAGCCTTTGGGTTGGGTCGTCCTGCGTTGTCTTCACTCTTTTCCCTATTCTCGGGGTTACTAATATCCTGCTCAGAGGAGATGGAAACACCCTTCATTCCCTCAATGATTTTAGTGATTTTTTCCTGAAAGAAGGAAGCTAAGTCATCGCATAATTCTTGTGAGGGCTTAATTTGACTGTTCGCACAATCCGGATTGGATAACTCTCTGATTATCCTGAAAGTGTCACGGGACTTATTAGAGCTGTGGAGTAGTAAGTCGGCGAAATAGTTAGCTTTGGCTGCGATGATATCTTTTTTATATCTTACAATGGTTTGTCTCCATATCAGTTTCTCCGGCTCCGAGTAATTTTTTCTCCACATCCTTTCGGCGTTTTTACAGGCTCTTTTCAGTGCCTTCAGGTTATCCGTGTACCAGGGCGCGGAGGGTCTTCCTCTTTTCCTGATTACTTTCAGGGGTACAGTATCGTCGAGCTTTTTGGTTACTTCTTTACACAACGTGAGATAGTTAGTGGTGATGTCGTTCTCTGGGTTGAACGAAATCCCAATGTGATGGAGATTGAACTTTCCTTTCTCTTTCCTTTTTAGCAGGCCTTTCCAATCGCGTCCAATAAAGGATCTGCTCTGTGTATTAGTAGGTATTTATATGCTTTAAATGCTATTTTCTCAGGAACTACTGAACAGATTGACACCAGACCTGCAAAAGGCACTTCCCTGACCTGAGGACTACCTCTCTGCCAAATTTCAAGTAATTCTGTTCAGCCGTTCGGGCTGTACCTTCGACTAAAGGTCCTATGGAAAAATCCATGGGGAAAACGCATTTTGGGACCCCCCTTTTTTCTCGGCCCCCGCTTGACAAATCACCCCGAGACTTTCAGGGTAGGAGCTGAACGGAGCGCCCCATTAGATTTGAAAATTTCGCGAGGATTCGTCAACCGGCGCCAAAGTTATTCAAAATAGAATTTTCAGATTTCCTATGGAAACTCGGTCCTATAACTATAACTATCTACTGGCAACCGCCAGTAGATAATATATATATATCTATCTATAGATAGAACCAGAGGAACAAACAGGCCAAACAGAGGAGCAAGAAAAGAAACAGGAAGCCCAATGGGAATGATGACAAGGGGCAAGAAAGTCCAACAATGACTGTCATCAATCTTTCTGAACGAATCCTGTCCAATGATGAGAAAGACCTCCTTGGCCTAGGTTTGTCCTTTTGCCCTACTTCCAATTTTAACTTTGTTCAGACACGAATTGATCTATTTTATTTTTCACGCAAATTGAAATTAAAAAAATGGTTTGAGACCAAACATAATAAGATCGATACAACACCTGTGATTATGCCATTGAATAACCTCAATTTTGATGATATTGAAGTTTTACATGCATTATCGACTATGTCTAATTTAGATGATTGTAATGTTGACTCATGTCTGAATTTGGACGAATTTTCTATTGATACTAATATCAATCCAGGCAGCCATTTTAAACCCAAATCTGTGTTTCTACCGATTATTGAGTGCGACGCCATTGAAGTATTCGAGAGGGGTGTCTTACATGACTTAAAGAAACTTAGATATGGCAAAATTCCAGCTTGTGAGAAAAATCTTAATTGGCGTCAAATACAGGCATTGCAAAAATTGAAGGCAGACAGTTCCATCGTTGTTCGACAATCGGACAAGGGTGGTAATGTTGTTATCCAGGACAAACTAGCTTATTTGCGTGAAGGTTTCAGGCAACTGAATGATCAGACATGTTATGAGGTTTCCGATAGGAGGGCTATAACACTGTCTAATACCAAGTATGGAGAATTTCTAGTAGAATGGAGGGAAAAGGGGTTATTAGAATGGGAGGAATTTAACTATCTGAGATGTTCTCACCCTCAGATTCCTGTGCTATACTTACTCCCCAAGTTGCACAAGGACCCCATCAACCCACCAGGCAGACCCATAGTCTCTTCTATTGGGTCTCTGTTGGAAAATACTTACAGTTATATTGATCACTACTTAAGACCATATGTAGTTGCCTTACCAGCTTACTTACGGGACACCACCCATTTCTTAACCATTATTGATGGGATACATTGGGAACCTGACTACACTTTAGTTACCTTGGATGTTGGTAGCTTGTATACAAGCATACAACATCAGTTGGGTTTAAGAGCTGTGCAACACTTCCTCAAAGCCCGTTCTATTTCTCTCCTACATCACTCAGAAGTTATCATGGCTATGATCGAATTTTGTTTGACCAATAATTTTTTTCTGTTTGATGATGTCGTCTATCGGCAGTCACAGGGCACAGCGATGGGCACCTGCTTCGCCCCCAGCTATGCCAATCTTGTAATTGGCTGGTGGGAGGAGCGGGTGGCCTCGCAGTTGGAAGAATTTTCCAACTGTGTCTTGTGGCTCCGATATATTGACGACATCTTTTTAATTTGGAAAGGTGACCTCGACTCTGCCAGTGCATTTGAAAATAAATTAAATGGCAACCCATATAATTTGGTCTTCACCAAGCATGCCAGTAGGACCTCTGTTGAGTTCCTAGATGTTAGGGTGGAGATCAGTGATCAAACCATACATACACACCTTTACCGTAAAAAGACCGCCGGTAACAGCATTTTAAGTGCATCCAGTTCCCATCCTCGCAAATTGGTATGCAGCATCCCATATGGGGAATTATTACGCGCCAAGCGCAATTGCAGTGCAGAGAGCAGCTATCTAAATGAAAAAGCTAATATGGTGCAACGCTTTAGAGACAGAGGTTACCAGTCACAGACCATTAAAGAAGCTTGTAAAAAAGCTGATGCCGTTGCACGGAATGAGTTGTTACATCCAGCACAATGAAGATCAGAAATGGAAAGCCTCCGTTTTATCACCACATACTCGGGACAGGCGCATGACTTGCGCCGTGTTCTGGATAAACACTGGCATGTTCTGCTGACTGACAATAATCTCAAGAAATATTTGACGAACCATCCGCAAGTCACTTTTAAGAGAAGCAACTCTTTGAGGGATGAGTTAAGTCCTAATGTAATTACCAGTGACACTACCTTAAAGAGTATTGGCAGGCCAGGATTTCGCTGCTGTAAAAACTGCAAGGCTTGCAGAAACAGTGTGGATTGTACAGAGGTACAATTTTCCAGCATGAGCAAAAAGTTTACCATCAAAAAATCTCTTACTTGTAACACTATGTACTGTGTTTATGCACTAATATGTCCTTGTAACAAGGCATATATTGGCAGCACCATTCATCGTGCGAAAAAAAGAGTGCTAGAACATGTAAGGGCGTTGTGCCATAACAATAAACAATACCCAGTGGCACGCCATTTTTTCGAGCAACATGCTCAAAATGAACGACTGCTTAAAATGGTGGTATTAGATGCTGTTATGGATACTGTACGTGGAGGTAATAAATTACTCCATCTGAGACAATTGGAGTCCAGATTTATTGTGGACTTTGATACGATGTTCCCTAAATGGTTGAACTCGAGTGAAGAGTTATCTGTACATTTGCATAACTAAACTGTAATATTTATATTGTATTTACTGTGGCTAGAATCATGTTATACTAAAATTTGCTTTTGTTTTGTTTTATTATATTTTTCAGGGATTAGTATCATTATCATGCTGAGGCCCTTGATGAACTTGAAATTCGAATCTTTCTTAACTGAATTGTTTACAGTACTGTACTTCTCTAATTTGCCCACTGGGGCTCTATGTTTAGGAGGAGTTTGTACACTGATGACCCTAGCTTACATAGCAACAGAGATCTGCCAATTAGGCTAGTAATTCTGTATATGAGATATCCATGACTGCGGTGGTTTAACACCTGAGATATGCCCACTAGGGCTATAATTTTGTATATTGCTTGAGGTACAATGTATGCACATGCTTAATACTTTTTTGCTATTTGTAGCGTGTGGGGTGCGACTTACGCTGTACATTTACTGAATACATCATTAAGTTGCGACAATCGAATTTTATCATTGCTATTTTTCATTTAAACCTTTTGTAATGTTACTTCACATTACAAGCCTTTCTGAATGAATTTTGTACTAGGCTAAGATGGCCGCCACGCTACCATTTCCCTGTAACATTATGTGGTCGAGATGAGTCTGCTGTTTATTTTGCGCACAATGAATTGTATTTAACTTTATTGAAACAATACTTTCTTTAGCGTGAACAAGGCGAAAGCTGAAACGCGTTGTGTTGTGTGCAGTCTATTAAATAAGCTTTAGAACTGCAAATCTCCTGGGAGTCCGTGTTTACTTTCGTACAAGAAAAGTTTGGAGTTTCATATATATATATATATTCACTGAAAAAACCATAGGTTTCACACATGTTATAGTTAGCGGAAATTTTACTGATAAAAAACCAGTGAAATTCCCCCGTTATAGTTAGTGCTGGCAACTATAACTCACGCGACCGCAATCCTCTGCTGATGCTAATACTGTATTTAGACACTTATTTGCCCATGTCTTCTTCCATACATTTTTAGCTATACATATATTTCAAATATTTTTTTTTCATAAAGACACATATGTCATCAGCAGAAGATTGCGGTCGCGTGAGTTATAGTTGCCTACACTAACTATAACGGGGGAATTTCACTGGTTTTTTATCAGTAAAATTTCCGCTAACTATAACATGTGTGAAACCTATGGTTTTTTCAGTGAATTTGCAAGGTTTTTTAAATGCTAATTCCTAACTATAACGTGTGTGAAACCTATGGTTTTTTCAGTGAATTTGTACGTTTTTTTAAATGCTAAGTTACTTTACGCCATTCGTGGCGTGCGCGCCCACTTAACGCAGTTCGTTCCGTGCGCGCACGGTGTGCTTCGCGCACCGCGCGCCCACTTTACGCAGTTAGTGCCGTGCACGCACGGTGGGCACGCTGTGCGCTACGCGCACCGCGTGCCCATGTTACGCTAGATGGGCCATGTACGCACGATGCGCTTCGCGCACCGTGCGCACATGGAGGACATATGATGCACTTCGTTTTGAAAGGTAATATTTTAATTTTTCGTAATTTTTATAAGCCATGCACAAATTTGCACACGGGGTGGAGAGAGTGTTGTTAATTTTTTCTTTTATTATTTTTGTTTAAAATATTGTGGTTTTTCACACCTCCAATAAGGCCTGCACATTTGGTGGCCTGCGGCCACCAAAAGCACAGGGGGTGGGGAGAGTGTGGATAGTGTTTTTTTTTTTTACATTTTTTACCGTACGCGTACGGTAAGCGTAATCGGCGAAATTAGCGGAAAAATAAAAATTGCATTTTTGGCCTTGGGGGGTCTTTGGGGACTCCCTCAACATGGCTATGTGTGTGGGAGCTGTCTAAACAGCCCCTTTATATGTTTATTGGTTTTATTTAACAACCTAGCTCTCAGTGCGAGAGAGAAAATGGCGGCCGCCGCTTCCTGGTTTCGGCTGTTTCGAATGTTTACTAAGATCTAAGAGCCAATCAGAATCGCGCTCGCGCACGCCACCGTACGCGTACGGTAAGCTTACGGTAAGCGTACCGTAAGCTGGCTCAGATATATATATTGATTTAAAGGCTATTTTCTCAGAATCTACTGAACAGATTTACACCAAACCTACAAAAGGCACTTCCTTGACCTGAGGACTACCTCGCTGCCAAATTTCTAGTAATTCTGTTCAGCCGTTCGGGCTGTAGCCCTGTCTAAAGGTCCTATGGAAAAATGCATGGGAAAAACGCGTTTTGGGACCCCCCTTTTATCTCAGCCCCCGCTTGACGAATCCCCCCGAGACTTTCAGGGTAGGAGCGGAGCGTAGCGCCCCACCTATTTTGAGAAATTCGCGAGGATTCGTCGACCGGAGCCAAAGTTATTCAAAATAGAATGTTGCGGATTTCCTATGGAAAAGGGGTCCTAACTATAACTACTTACTGGCGACCGCCAGTAGGTAATATATATATATATATATTACCTACTGGCGGTCGCCAGTAGGTAGTTATAGTTAGGACCTATTTTCCATAGGAAATCCGCAACATTCTATTCCCAATAAGTCTGGCGCCAGTTGACGAATCCTCGCGAAATTTTCCAAACTTTTGGACAGCTCCGCTCCGCTCCTACCCTGAAAGCCGGGGCCGAGACAAAAGGGGGTCCCAAAATGCGTTTTCCCCATGCAATTTCCCATAGGATCTGTTGTCGCAGCTACAGCCCGAATCGCTGAACGGAATGACACCAAATTTGGCAAAGAGGTAGTACCCAGTTCAGACTCGTGCCTTTTGCATATATGGTGTGAATCCGTTCAGTAGTTCCTGAGAAAATTAGAGTTAAATGTACATATATATCTATGGCCGCGGAGGATCCGCGCACCCTACCCGCACCGTAAGCGCACCCTCCCCGAACCAAGCGCGCACCCTCCCGATCGCGCGCTGATTGCTAATTGGCTGTCGAGTATCTCTCTACATTCGAAATCAGGAACTGTTGGCGGCCATTTTCTGCCTCGGTAGAAGCGAGGCTGAAGAAGCAAGGGGAAAAAGTGTGTAAAACATACAAAGGGGGCAGAGTGGAAATACTCTAACCCTCTAGAGGTGCTTAGGGGGTCCCAGAAGGACCCCCTGGGGCCCCATTTAAAAAAAAAAAATACGGCGAAATGCGCTCCTATCGCGTTGGATGCACGGATCCTCTCGCGGTGGGTTCGCGGATCGAAAGGAAAAAAAATGAAATTGTTGGGAGATAAAGATTAACCTTAAGTGTTTTGTTCTTGAGTGGCTCTAAAAAGAGCCTGTTGTGTTCATTCAGAGTTTTTGGTACTTATAAGTAAGTACCTATACAGAGTCTAAAGTTGTTGAGGAAGACTCTGTTTCCTTCATCAGTAAAGTGTACTCCATCTCTCCTATACATCTCTTGCATATGAAAGCGCAGATTGTTATTGTAAATGGACCCCATTCTGTAGTCTCGGAGAAAAGCAGAAACAGATTTATTCACATGTTTCCTAGCTTTCTCAATCTGTGGACAAAAATGATCGGACCAGTTCCATTTCTGCCTTTGGCATATGTTAGAATACACAAAGGCAGTTTTAGGGAAAAGTGAAATCAGTTCTGCAAAGGTGTCCTTCATAAGCATTTCCAGACCTACCCCAGTTAAAGTGCCTAGGTCATTGCCACCACAGTACACTATTATGAGGTCAGGGTGTTGGATTTGCATGAAGGATTTCACCAATGGCATCAATTGGTGCCACTTTAACCCTCTCTGTCCAATCCATTTAATGTCTAGATTTGGCAAACCTAGGTCTTTGTGAATGCCTTTGTTTTCTGCATACCTTCGGCTCCAGAAAATGTAGCTGTGTCCCACAATCCACACTGTAAGCATCTTGTAAGGAGGTCTGGATGCACTCAGATGGTCTCTGTAAATGAAATGACAGTTTAGAAAGTAAGATGTTTCTAAAATGGTGGCTAAGATGCAAGTTTGAAAAAAGACAAGAAATCATTGGTTGTTTGACAACCTTCTACACTGAAAGGTAGGGTGCACATTTCTGTTTTTTAAATGCATTATTCTTATTGGTTAACAAAAACTGATTGTAAGGAACAATATATATGATAAGCTGATATGTTGAGAAGTCAAGCACACTTGCTGTCTTGATTAGCAACATTGTGTGTGCTGAACTTCTGACCTGTGTCCTCAGTACAGTGTTGCATGACATGTTTAATGGGCAGAAGGCAGATTGGGGGAAGGGTTGAAGTTGATGTCATTTGAAAAGGGTTGAAATGTTTAACCAATAGAAATGTGTGTTTGCTTTTGAATTTATGTGGGAAGGAGTGTGATTTGATGTTTACATGTATATGTGTGGAAAAAGAGAGGGAAACTTTGCCATTCTTTGGTTCTGCTGACAGGTGCACAGTGCAGAGATTCTGTATAAGAAAATCTGGTGTGTGACTGATATACTTCTTAATCTACAAAACATCTTGAAAGGTGAGTTATTTAATTGTGAGGGGATGTATGTAGACTATTTTGATTTTAATCAGACTAATGTATTTCTTCTGCTAAAGTGAAGGGAGTACCTTTTTTTCTCTACAATCTTATTGACAGTGTGTGTGCATGTAGAAACCATTCTGTGATAAGCATTTGTGTTTTTCATGTGTTTGCAGACAGATAACTCTTTTAAAACATGTCATGTTGTCAATTTCTAGTAGCATTAGAAGCCAGTCTTTGCTTATGCGTTGATTAAATGAGTCAGGCGTTGACACTAAAGTGCAGTTGTGAAATATGTAGATTGTGTAGAGTTCCCTTACCTCTTCCACTGTAGTGAATGAGTTTTGGTAAACTCCTAGGTATAGTGGCGCTTGTATAGAATCACACTGTGAGTCTGTGTGCATTTGGGAACCACTGTGAGAGAACTGTTTGGTAACATCGTCTATTTGCTGACAGATAAATGTTTTAAAACCTGTCATGTTGTCAAGTTTTAGTAGTATTAGAAGACAGTTATGTCTTATGCTTTCATTAAATGAGTTAGGTATTGACAGTAAAGTGTAGTCGTCAAATATGTAGATTGTGTGCATTTCCTTTACCACTTTCAGTGTAGTGAATGAGTTTTGGTATATTCCTAGGGATAGTGTTGCTTGTCTAGAATCACACTGTGAGTCTGTGTGCATTTGTGAACCACTGTGAGAGAAGCGTTTGGTAACATCGTCTATTTGCTGACAGATAAGTGTTTTAAAACATGTCATGTTGTGAAGTTTTAGTAGCATTAGAAACCAGTCTTTGCTTATGCATTGATTAAATGAGTCAGGCATTGACACTAAAGTGCAGTTGTGAAATATGTAGATTGTGTGCAGAACCTTTACCACTTTCACTGTAGTGAATAAGTTTTGGTAAACTCCTAGGGATAGTGGTACTTGTCTAGAATCACACTGTGAGTCTGTGTGCATTTGGGAACCACTGTGAGAGAACTGTTTGGTAACATCGTGTATTTGCTGACAGATAAATGTTTTAAAACCTGTCATGTTGTCAAGTTTTAGTAGCATTAGAAGACAGTTATGTCTTATGCTTTCATTAAATGAGTTAGGTATTGACAGTAAAGTGTAGTTGTGAAATATGTAGAGTGTGGGCCTTTCCTTTGCCACTTTCAGTGTAGTGAATGAGTTTTGGTATATTCCTAGGGATAGTGGTGCTTGTCTAGAATCACACTGTGAGTCTGTGTGCATTTGTGAACCACTGTGAGAGAAGCGTTTGGTAACATCGTCTATTTGCTGACAGATAAGTGTTTTAAAACATGTCATGTTGTGAATTTTAGCAGCATTAGAAGCCAGTCTTTGCTTATGCATTGATTAAATGAGTCAGGCATTGACACTAAAGTGCAGTTGTGAAATATGTAGATTGTGTGCAGTACCTTTACCACTTTCACTGTAGTGAATACGTTTTGGTAAACTCCTAGTGATAGTGGTGCTTGTCTAGAATCACACTGTGAGTCTGTGTGCATTTGTGAACCACTGTGAGAGAAGCGTTTGGTAACATCGTCTATTTGCTGACAGATAAGTGTTTTAAAACATGTCATGTTGTGAAGTTTTAGTAGCATTAGAAGCCAGTCTTTGCTTATGCATTGATTAAATGAGTCAGGCATTGACACTAAAGTGCAGTTGTGAAATATGTAGATTGTGTGCAGTACCTTTACCACTTTCACTGTAGTGAATACGTTTTGGGAAACTCCTAGGGATAGTGGTGCTTGTCTAGAATCACACTGTGAGTCTGTGTGCATTTGGGAACCACTTTGAGAGAACTGTTTGGTAACATCGTGTATTTACTGACAGATAAATGTTTTAAAACCTGTCATGTTGTCAAGTTTTAGTAGCATTAGAAGCCAGTATTTGCTTATGCGTTGATTAAATTAGTCAGGCATTGACATTAAAGTGCAGTCGTGAAATATGTAGATTGTGTGCAGTTCCTTTACCACTTACACTGTAGTGAATGAGTTTTGGTATATTCCTAGGGATAGTTGTGATTGTCTAGAAGCACACTGTGAGTCTGTGTGCATTTGGGAACCACTGTGAGAGAAGCGTTTGGTAATATCGTGTATTTGCTGACAGATAACTTTTTTAAACCTGTCATGTTGTCATGTTTTAGTAGCATTAGAAGGCAGTGTTTGCTTATGCATTGAAAAAAAATAATCATGCTTTGACACTAAAGTGCAGTACCATGTAGTATTGTCTTCACTGCACCAGAACTGAAAATTTAAAATTTTTACCCAGGTACTGTCCTAGAAGTAGTCTGATGATTTAGTTAGTTTCTAAGTACTTATGTTGTGAACCATTCATTACCAAATACACTGCTTCAAATGTCTATGCAGTATGCATGTAGTTCTCTAACCACCTATACAGTTGTTTTTCATACCTTTAATTCCCTAGTCAGCATGCATACACTTCCAGGAAACACCCTGTCACTGCCTTTGCAGTGTTCTAGTGACCCATTCAGCACCATGTAGTAATCCATTCACTGTGCCAAAACCCAAACACTTATAAATTCACCAAGACACTCTCTTTCCAGTACTCTAATGATTCAGTCACTGCCTAAGTATTCATGCAGTGAGCCAGGCCTTAGCACATGGACCGCTTTAAACCCCTATCTACTATGCATGCAGTCTTCTAACCACCTAGACACTTGTCTTTCACACTTTCAATTCCCTAGTCAGTATCCATACAGACCAGCAAACATCCTGTCACTGCCTTTGCACTCTTCTAGTGACCCATTCAGTACCAAGTACTAATCCATTCCCTGCGCCAAAATCCTACCACTTATAAACTCACCCAGGCACTCTCCTTGCAGTACTCTAATCAAGTAATCAGTATCCAAATAGTATTGGAGTGAGACAGGCCTTAACATATGGATGGATTGAAACATTTGTCCAATATGCATGTAGGTCTCTAATCACCTACACACTTGTTTTTCACACCATCAATATCCATGTCAGTATTCATACAATTCTAGGAAACACCCTGTCACTCACTCAGTTTGTTTCCTTATAGTATTGTAATCATTCAGTCAGTTAGCATGTAGTCTTTTAGTGAGGTAGGCTTTAGGGCATGAACTGCTTCAAAGTAGTATGCACTATGGGGCAGATTTATGAGCCCCTTGCGCCACTTTTGCGTCACTTTTAACATGGGAAAAGTGACGCAAAAGTGGCGCAAGGGGCTCATAAATCTGCCCCTATGTATGTAGTGTTTTAATCATCGTAACACTTGTGGTTCAGGGACATAGTTTCTTAGTCAGTTTTTATATAAAATGTGTTTGTACAGTAATAGAATAGTATAAATTTGCAAGTTATTAATATACTTTTATTTGTGATTCTTTTTTACAGATACTGTTTTTCAACGTTAAAATAGAGAAATTATGCCAGAAAAAAAAAAGAAAAAGAAAAGAGCAGAGACAGGAGGATTATTTCAAGAAACATCAACCACAAGTATTGAATGTACAAGATAATGTGGCTAAAAGGAAAAAATCTTCTGGTAAGTTCACAAAGCAATTTATTAAAAATGTTTGTAGGAGCAAACAGAATGTAGAGAATGCTCCAGTTTCACAGATTTTTTTAAGTAAGAAAAAAAATCAAATTAGGAGGAAATGTAAAAAAGCAAATGTTCAGTCAAAGGAGATAAAGTATGGTAAAAGAAGACAAAATCAGTATAAGGAATTACACAAAAAAATATTTTACAAGAGGGTAGTGAATAATTTGCTGAAAGATGTGAAGAAATATAAAAAGAGTGCTTTATTTTATAAAAAGAAGAAGCATATTGAAAGCATTGTGGAGAAGGCTTTTGAAGTAAAAAGGAAACTGTTTATTTTATTGTTAAACAGAATTCGATCACTAGCTAAACCAATATATGTAATGAAGGCCAAAAGTAGGAGGAAAAGAATTATTAATACAAAAAAAAATTGTGATTTTTTTTGGGAGAATGGAAACACAGTTCTAGTTCAGAGCCTTTTTTTAATGAAGAGAGTTATTCACTGAGTGAAAAATTATTGTATGCAGTTGACACCAGTGGTAGAGGTTATGAAGTTTGTGATGGTTGTCCAATAAAGAAAAAAAAAAAGGTTGAAAGAAATGCAGAAGAAGTGATAGCTGATGAAGTTTTAGGGAGACGTGCTAAAAACCCTGTGTACACTTGGGATTGCAGTAGTGTTTGCAGTGTACGACAGGAATCTATTGAAAAATTATGTCGTTTTTTACGAACACATAGTAAAAAAAGTGTAAAACAAAAGATTAAACTGTTGCAAGGACTAGACCCTTGCAGAGTGAGAAAACATACTGGTTTGCAAGGTCATTCTCTGACTTGTCTGTCTAGGAAAGTTTGTGAAAGTGTTTTTCACCATTTCAGAATGCTGGCAGTACATCATACTCAAATGCGGAAGTTAGTGAGAAGGTTATATTATGCAAAAAGTCCAGCACTAAAGTTAAGTGAGTTGAACAGTGCTCTTTCGCGTGGGTCAGTATCAGATGTGAAGCAGGTCTGTGAGGATATTGAGTTTTGTTACTTTGGGACTCAGCAAGAGAGTGAAGAAACTGAAACATTAGTAGAACAAAATTTTGAAGACAATGTAGAACCCGTAATTACAGAAAAATTTGAGGATGAAATCACAAAATTTAAGGTAATTTCAGGTGAAAGACCAAATGTTTCTTGTATTTGTTGTCGGCGAAGTCACTATAAAAATCAGACTAGGGGTGTCAATCTGTTTTTAAAGAGTGAAATAGAAGATAATGATAAGTGGATGGAATTTGCAACGTATTTGCTGGTAGAGGATTGTTTTGATTTGGGATCTGAGCAGCGTTTTTGCAAATATTGTTATAATAAATTAGATGAGAATAAAATGCCTGCTAGAGCTGTTCATAGTAATCTTGAGTTGGTTGCTATTCCTCCAGAGCTGATAGATTTAAATACGTATGAGTCTATTCTGATACAATGTGTTCACCCATTTCAGGTTATTGTTCGTATGGAGCCCAAAACAAGTAAATTACCTCCATCAGAGTTGCAAAGAGGATTGATAGGAAGAGTTGTGCATGTACCATTAGATTTAAGGAAAAATGTTGAAACCATTTGTGTAGATCATGCAGAAAATGAGCCACTAGTCATTCTGGTTAATGGTGTTCCTACTAAGAATAAGAAAATATGGCAAGAGTTAGTGGATGTTAGAAAAGTGCAAAAGGCATCAATGTATCTGTTAAAAAATAATGAGTACTATAGAAATGTGTTTGTTGGAGAAGAAGAAATAGATTTAGCAGAAGATAGTGAAACATTAAGTGGACAAAATGAAAAAGTGGACATGTCCAGATGTGAAGAGATCTATGAACATTACAGTGTACATCCACTTCATTCCAAAGAGGTGATGGGGAATGCAATTGAGTTGTTTCAAATGAAAAAAGCAACTGGAAGTCCCATGAGTGTATGGGAAGAGAGCTTGGAAGCTCGTTGTTTCCCGCAGTTGTTTCCAACAGGAAAAGGTGGACGATATGATGAACGTCCTGTGCAGATTCCTGCATCTGAATATCGGACAACAAGATTATATGCAGAAGATCCAAGATTTCGACAATGTATCCCTTATATGTTTCATCTTCCATTTGAAAGTGACTTGTCTGGACTTTCATATGCAGTAAATCACATTTTTAAAACTGTAATGCATCTTCAAAATGTAACTGCAAAGGATTTTATGGATAAAGTGCATCAGAGAGATGATCATTTAGAATCTCAGTTGATTAATCTGATGGCATGTCAGCGTGGGACTAATGAATATTGGTACCGTCGACATGGAGAACTGAAATGCATGCTACGGAACTTGGGAACTCCTACATGGTTTGTTACACTAAGCTGTGCTGAGTATGCTTGGGATGATTTACTTGAATTTCTTCGAGAGGCAAATTGCAATATAAAAAATATTGAATACAAGACACCTGGAGAATTGTGCTCTTTGGATCCTGTCAATGTATGCAGAAATTTCAATCATAGATTTGAAGCTATGATGTCTTTCATCTGCAATAAAAAGAATCCTCCTCTTGGAGAAGTTGTGGATTTCTTTTGGAGAAAGGAGTATCAAGCAAGAGGTGCTCCTCATATACATATGTTGTTATGGGTCAAGGATGCCCCCAAATTTGGAACAGATTCAGATGAAACTGTTTTGTCTTTCATTGAAGATTATGCTACATGTGCTCTTCCAAATAGTAGAGAAGAGAAAAACTTAAAACAACAAGTCTTACGATTTCAAAGCCATAGGTGTGGAAAATACTGTCGACGAAAGTACAAGTCAAAGGATAAGTTCTACACCAAATGTCGTTTTGGATTTCCACGTCTTGTTTTAGCCAAAGGAAGAGTGAACAGTTTTATGTCAGCTGTACGACATACCATCACAAGAAAGTCTCCGAAAAACACCTACAACTTAAGGAGAAGCGAAGAATTAAAATACATAAATGACTACAATCCAGTTATTTTATCCATGTGGAACGCTAACATGGATATTCAGTATGTTGCGGACAATTCCATTGCTATTGCTCGATATGTAACGTCTTACATTACTAAATCAGAAAAGACTGAATTGAAAGAAATGTGGGAAGAGATTTCTCACGAGAAGACTCTAAGTAAGAAATTATACAGTTTCAGTTTGAAGATGTTATCGCATCGTGAAATTGGAGCATATGAATGTTCAGATCGGTTATCATCTGCAAGTCTATATTCCAAAAGTAGAAGAATCATTTGGGTGAGTCTAGGTCTTGCAGGAATGCGAAATCGGGTACTGAAATCTGTTCAAGAAATTGAATATTTAGCAGAAAATGACCCAGAAAGTACAGATATTTTGAAAACCAATATGTTGGACTCATACTATCCAAAGAGAAGTCATCATCTTGAGAACATGTGTCTCTATGAAGTGCTGCAAAACTACACTTTTAAACGGAATATTACAGAGAACATCAACGATGGAAAATATGGAGTGATTGGTTCCGAAGGATGTCTAGTGCAACAAAGGAAAGGAAATTTAATTAATCACAGAAAACTGAGTTGCGACACTGCTGACAAAAGGGAATTTTACTATTTAGCCCTTTTGCAAATGTTCAAACCATGGCGTTCTGAACTGGAATTAATTGGAGATTTTCCCAGCTATGAAGATTCATTTAATGCTTGTAAAGATAGCATACAATGCAGTGCTTTTGCAAATTATGTGAAAATGTTGAATGATGAAATTGATCAAGTAGCTACAATTGCAGCTGAGATTGCTAGAGACAGTTCTCAAGACAGTCAAAGTTCTGCTGTACTGAGTCAAGATCCACTAGGACAACCAATTGTTGAAAATGAAGCAGCGATTGCAATGAATGAGGTGGAAACAGCAATGTATCAAGCACAAGAAGATGCAATACATTAGGAAACTTGGAAGAGCAACTAAATGTTGAACAGAAAGAAATATATCAGCAAGTGAAAGAGCAGATTGACCATGGATTACTTCATGAAAAGAAAGGATGCTCATGTACATCATTTCAACCTATCCGAATGTATGTGAGTGGTCAAGCTGGAACAGGAAAGAGTTTCTTAATTAAAGTAATTACAAGTTGTCTGCAAAAAAAAACTGAGTCGCATTTGTCTTGTGTTGTCACTGCTCCAACTGGGTTGGCAGCACATAACAATAAAGGAATTACTTTACATCGTTTACTAATGCTGCCAGTAGAGCATGAGAACAAATTGGAATACCACAAGCTATCTGGAGAAGCTTGTTGTGAAGTTTCAAGAGTGCTGAAGAAAATGAAACTTCTCATTATTGATGAGGTGAGCATGGTTTCAAACTTGATGCTTGCCTTTGTGCATTTAAGAATGCAGCAAATTCTTAAAACAGAGTATGACGTGTTATTTGGAGGAAAACACGTCATAGTTTTTGGAGATCTACTGCAACTGACACCGGTAAAAGGACAACCGGTATTTAAAACACTTGCCCATGAAGATACCAGAAAATCTCTTGGCAGTGGTGGTAATGTGAACATTTGGAGTAATTTTGAATACTAGGAACTAACAACAAATATGCGACAGGCAAATGATGCTGAATATGGAACTATTCTTCAAGATATAAGAATTGGAATTCTATCAAAAAAAGGGAAAGAAGCTTTGGAGAACCGATTACTTTGCAATGTCTTTCCAAATGAAAATGCAGTTGCTGCAAAAGTGTACGTGGAAATTGCTAAAAAAAAGTCAGTGATTTGCTTAATGCCGACACTGCGTGAGTGTTCAATATTCAACGAAGAATTATTAAAATTGGAAAATGAAGAAATTGTGAAAATGGAAGCCATCGATAAAATACTACATGAAGGAATCACTATTATTTTGACCGGTAAGTTGAAATCAAAACTAGATTGTTTAGAAAAAAAAATATCTAAAACTGCTGGTTTGGAAAAGACACTGTATGTGTGTGTAAACTGTCGGGTAATTTTAAGGCGTAATTTGGATGTAGGGAAAGGTTTAGTTAATGGTACAATGGGCAAAGTGGTGGATTTTGTGAATTATCAGAAAAAAGAAGGAATTGAATTTTTAAAAATTAAATTTGATCAGATTGATGAAGTTAAAGAAATTGGTTGTTGTTCAGTTCGTTTTTTGCTTGTTAAAGATTGATATGTCCGTAGGAAACAATTTCCATTTTCTTTGGCATATGCAGTGACTATTCATAAATCTCAAGGTGTCGACAGTGCATTGGTGAACATTGGATCTACTGTATTTAAAGAGAGTATGGCATATGTTGCTTTGTCGCGAGTCAGAACATTATCTGGTTTGTTTTTGATTGATTTTGATGAGACAAAGGTTACTGCAGATGCAAACTGTGTAAAAGAGTATAATAGGTTAAGAAGGGTGTATGCTCCAAATTTAGGTCAATATCCTGTATTTGAAAAGTGTATGATTGGTCGAAAAAGAAGGTTAGAGAATATCTGTTCTGAAGGTATCAAGAAAAGAAAAGAAGAAGATAATGTTGTGATTGCAGGTAAAAAGAAATTGGACACTGTTGAAGAGATTGTTGGTTATCATTTTGAAAATAGTTCTGGTGTCAACTGCTATGCTAATGTAGTGGTTAATGTTGTTTTTTATCTGGAAGGTTTGCAAGCACAAATTATGCAGAATCGGCAAAAAAGATTTTGTTCTCTGTTGCATTCTGTTTTTGAAAAATTGACAACCGTTAGAAGTAGAATACAATCTGTTTCAGATGTTCGTAATCTTTTGGATGTGTGTTCTGATTCTACACAATTTACACAAAATATCCAACAAGATGCTCAGGAATGTTTAATGTATATGCTTACAATTTTTGAAAATGAAGGTGTAGAAATAGAAAATATTTTTGTTCTTTCTTACTAATGGGAACATTATTGTGAAAATTGCATGTATACATGTGCCACCAATGTAGACACCGAGAGATTTCTGTATTTAACATTACCAGACTGTAAATCAGTGTCTTTCAATAAATTAGTGAAAGGTGCAATTCAAAACATGGAGTGTAGCCAATGTAAATCAGAAATGTTATCCACATTATTTTTAAGAAAATATGGAGAATACATAATTTTAATGATGCAACGTTGTACAGCTGACGGAAGAAAATTGGATACTTTAATAAAACAATTTGTAGCAGCACAACTATCAATATCAGGAAGGACTTTTGTAGCAATTGCAATAATTTTCCATGATGGTCCTTCCACCACATCTGGGCATTACACTGCCTATCTAAAATGTGACAAAGGCTGGACACTTTGTAATGATGCCCAGTTGGTTTTCAAACAACGTTTGCCTAGTGAATTACCAAATTCCTACCTAATATGTTTAAAGCCAAAGTTTTAGGAAAATAATTCACTCTCTGAGTAATTTATTATTATAATTTACTAGGACTACCATTGGACAATTTACATAAAGAAGAAGTGCTAAAATACCATTTGGCCTCAAGGAAAGGTATTTTTTTGAATTATGGACTTTTTGGTGGTCATTTGTTCGGTGATTATTTTAATGCGGCAACATTTACAGTTTTTATAAGTTAAAGTTATAAAATTTTGTAATCTGTAAGCATTTCATATATGTATGATTTGTATTTTCTGGTATTTTACTGAGAATAGTATGTTGGTTTTTTTTTAACAATCTTTCTGATTGTGTTTTTTTTGCCCGCTGTTAAGTGATGAGTACTATTGAAATCACTATTTCTAGTGAAATTCAATATCTTCTGAGAACAGCAAAAAAGGCAAAGAAATTACTTTGTGGGCATTATGTTGTGTTGTAAAAAATGTATTATTATATGTAATAATTTTTTTTTCTTTTCTTTCCCAGATCCAAAATTTAAAATAAGCAATTTTTAACAATTTCTATTAGATCGAAAAGCAGCAAAAAATGAATACCATTTTTTATTCATATTACTGTAAAGGTAAGTTTAACTAAGTCTGAATATGCAGAATGAAGAGGCCTGCAAGAAGCTACAAAGTTGAAACACGTTTCTAAAAACACTCTGTTTATGTATTTTTGAAATCTGACTATAATCAGATATCATGTGACCTGCAAAAAAAGAGATTTGAGGGGTTCATAATATTTCACCTTTTTAGCTATTGAAGCACTGCAATCATTTCAATCATTCTTCTTTGAACATCTTTGCAGACAAAACTCTGTGCTTACTTTAATCATTCACTACGAATTTTAAAAACAGAAATATGACAGTTTTTGTAAAATAGTTATTGTGTAAGATAGTGTTTCATATTTAGAAAGAGAGGAAATGGCACTCTGTGCACTTTTTATCCTCCATGTAAATACAACCTCATCATGCAGACCACTTTGCGTTGATAGGGTGTTCTATAAGTGTTTTTGTGCATGATTGCACTGAATCCTCATAGAACAAGACATATGTCTAGATTTATCAGAAATTATAAATCTCGATATGTGTGTGAATGCTGTATCATTCTAAAATTGGTGTAGGAAAGCACAACAAGGAAAATTGTTTTCATTTATCCACAATTTTATTTCTTCAATGCATGTTGAAATGTTCAGCATACATTGAAGGAGAAAAATGCATTTTCTCATTGTTTTTGTGCAGGAAGGTGTGTCTTCCTGCAGAAAAACAAACAGCACATGACACAGATATCCTTGCACTATGGTGCAAGGGTGCCTGTGTCACTACGTGGCTGCAGTTTAAGCAGCCGTGCAGAGAGAAGCATAGACTTGCAACATATTTATGTACATATGTTGCATCCCTGTGCTTCGGAAGTACTACAGCACACTGCAGTTAAAGAGGTTACTGTGTGATGCTGCAGCACTTCCTCATAGTTCTGCACTTATACATTCACCATCCGCTACTAATGCATTCATTCAGTCAATTATGTACTACTCATACATTCATCTAATCTTTCACACACTAACAAATAAATGTAGTTCTTTTTTTAAACCACGAAAGTTAGTTCTTATAAGAACTTTTTTTTTTCTTCTTTTTTGTTTTCTAATTTTTTTGTACTTTTTGAACAATTTTGTTATTTTTTTTCAAAAGGAAAAAAAGACAACAGAAGAAACAAAACAGTTAACTTCTCCCCAAAAAAAATAAACACATGTTTAGCACTTGTGGTTTTGCTGTGCTCGGCAGATAAGGTCAAGTGACTGCTCGCCGTAGCACAGCAGTTTGTTGCACTTAATGCAACTTATTTTCAGTTTTCCAAATTCAGGACGTATGTCCGGGTGAGTGGGTGATGGTGATGCTGCAGAAGTTGCTGCAGAAGTGCTTGCCACTGCTGGCTGAGGCTGCTGTCGGAGTCTTCTGCATTCCTGCCTGGCCAGGTTCACGGGTTGCAGAGTCTTCAGGTGTTTTAGCATACTCGCCGTCCCACAAGAGTATTTTTTTGAGGGATCTCCTCTAGAAAGCACTCTTTGACATATTTTACATGTCACTTTAGTGGAGTTTGTTTTGTTTTGTCCTTCTGGGAAGGAAAAAAATTTCCACACCACAGAGGTGTATCTTTCTTGGCGTGGAGGTTCCACAACAAATTCCTCATCGGACGAAAGGTCTGATTCAGATGTTGGTTGTTGTGCAGAAGCCATTGTTTTGAGAAAGATTGCAGCTGTGGAAATCTTCCCCAAAAAGTTTCTTCTAGATGAGATGTTCCTCTAAAGAAGCTCAAAGAAGAATGATTGAAATGGGTGGGGTCTTTCAGTAGTTAGAAGAGGAAGTGTAATGAACCAATCAAATGTCTTTTTTTGGAGGTCACATGGGATCCGCGCACCGTGCGCTTACGCAGCACGCACCCAAGGCGCATCCGCGAAATTGAATTTAAAAAAAATATAGGATTAGATGTAAAAATATATTAGTTTTAAGACTAGTTTAGAGTTTGTCTTCAATTAATATTCACATGAAATACATATATATGTTTTTTTAAATGTTAAATACTTCGCGGGATCCGCGCACCTACCGCGTCATAGACGCATATGACGCATCGCGGAAGCGCGTAAACGTCGCGTTACGTACATCGAACGTGTCGCGTATAGGCTGGGAGTCGCGTACCAGGTCGCATAGCGATCGCGCACTAACCACGTTCCCGACACATACCATGCGCGGACGCTATCGCGTAGTAATCATGAACGGTGCGCTTAGGGCACGCGGATCCAAAAACATTTAAAAAAAATATATAAAATAAAGTTTTGCACATATAGTTCAAATAATATTTTGAAAAATATAAAAAAATATGTTTGAAAAAGCAATTAACTTCAAATAATATTTTTTAATTTTTAAAAGAATTAATTGAAAAAATACGTTTAAAAAATGGCGATAAAATAGTCTATAAAAAAACAAAATTAATGAATTTGACACACTGAATTTGAAAAATATACAAATCCAATCAAAATCATTAAACATGACATCTTTAGAGATAAGTTAAAGATAGGAATTAGCATTTAAAAAACCTTTGAAATTCACTGAAAAAACCATAGGTTTCATGCACGTTATAGTTAGAAATTGGCATTTAAAAAACCTTTGAAATTCACTGAAAAAAACAAAGGTTTCAGGCACGTTATAGTTAGGAATTGGCATTTAAACAACCTTAGAAATTCACTGAAAAAACCATAGGTTTCAGGGGCGTTATAGTTAGCTGGACATTTCCCTCGTACAAAACCCTAAGAATTCCCCTGTTATAGTTAGTTCAGCTAACTATAACTCGCGCCCCCGCAATGCACTGCTGATGACGTCACATATTACATCACTCATGACATGGTCAGTGACATCACTGATTACATCACTGATGACATCTCAAATGACATCACTGATGACATCACTGATGACGTCATCCATGTGATAAATTTGTGCATCTTCTCACACCCTAATATAACCTTTGATACACCGACTCAAAATTTCAGACGGCCATTTTGAAAACCATAGATACTCCAATACCAATAACTACATACCCACTCTTTGACTCTTAGGTCTACATACACCTCCACTCACTCACCTGTACAGTCACTCAGTACAGGACAATCATATGCATGTATACACCTATTTAGACACTCACACACCGCCAATCATCCATTGAGTTACTGACACACCTAGTCAGTCGTGCAAATAATTAATTACAGTCCAATTTACTCACCTATACAGTTAAGCACACTCAAGTTCACTTTCTCATAAAAATACTAACAAATTCTGATGCTCTTATACAATTACTGATACAAGCACACACTCATCCATACAGCCACTCCCAAAATCACACACTCTCACATATAAATAGCTATATACTCACATATACACTGCGTGTCACATATGTAGTTACTGACACATGTACAACTGAGAATATACATTAAATCACTAACACACCCTTACATACAGTCACCCAACCATACAGTCCATCACAGATGCACTCTTAAAACCATGCACCCACTGAATCACCCACTCACACATCTATGCACAGAGTAACACACACCCTACCCACACAAACACTCAGGCACCCATACAGATACTCAGACAACCAATCAATAACCCATATAGACACTCATATAGCTATTCACAAAACCATGCAGCCACTTATACACCAACACACAGACACATACAGACATTCACACAGTTTAGTCACTAGTCTGCAGTAAGATACATTTAATGACTCACTTATAGAGCCAGTTACGCACCTAGAAAATCATCCATTGACACACTTGTACACCCACTTATTTTTCAACAGGCCTGTCCCTATATATATTAAACATAATAAAACTGTTCAGAAACACATACTCAATGGATGATGTCATCAGTGATATCATCAGTGATGTCATTTGAGATGTTATCAGTGATGTCATCAGTGATGTCACTGACCATGTCATGAGTGATGTAATATGTGACGTCATCAGCAGTGCATTGCGGGGGCGCGAGTTATAGTTAGCTGAACTAACTATAACAGGGGAATGTCTAGGGTTTTGTACGAGGGAAATGTCCAGCTAACTATAACGCACCTGAAACCTATGGTTTTTTCAGTGAATTTCTAAGGTTTTTTAAATGCCAATTCCTAACTATAATATGCCTGAAACCTTTGGTTCTTTCAGTGAATATATATATATATATATATATATATATACATATATATGTATATATATATATATATATATATATATATATATATATATATATATATATATATATATATAATCTACTGGCGGTCGCCAGTAGATAGTTATAGTTAGGATCGTGTTTCCATAGGAAATCCGCAACATTCTATTTGGAATAACTTTGGCGCCGATTGACGAATCCTCGCGAAATTTTCAAAATAGGTGGGGCGCTCCGCTCCACTTCTTCCCTGAAAGTCTCGGGGGGATTCGTCAAGCGGGGGCTGAGAAAAAGGGGGGTCCCAAAACGCGTTTTCCCCATGCATTTTTCCATAGGATCTTTAGTCCAAGCTACAGCCCGAACGGCTGAACAGAATTACTTGAAATTTGGCAGAGAGGTAGTCCTCAGGTCAGGGATGTGCCTTTTGCAGGTCTGGTGTAAATGTGTTCAGTATTTCCTGAGAAAATAGCATTTAAAAGCATATATATATCTATAAGCGCGCACCGTGCGCGTACGGTAAAACTTACCGTACGCGCACGCTGTCGTGCGCGAGCGCGATTCTGATTGGTTGTTAGATCTTAGTAAACATTCGAATCGGTCGAAACCAGGAAGTGTCGGCCGCCATTTTGTCTCTCGCAGTTTGAGGGGGTGAAAAACAAAGGTGGAGAACATGAAAAGGGGGCAGGGTGGACAGTTCCTGACCCCCTAGCCTTTGTCAGGGGGTCCCAGAAGGACCCCCAAGGGCCAAAATTTCCTTTAATTGTTTTGCGAAAAATCGCGGAGTACGCGTAGCGTGCGCGTACGGTAGAAACGGAAAAATTCCGCGAACTGCGTAACGTGGGCGCGAGGTGTGTGAAGCGCACCGAGCGCCCACAGCGCGTGCATGGTGAAAAACCTTAAAAAAAAATAAAAATACATAACTTAGCATTTAAAAAAACGTACATATTCACTGAAAAAAACATAGGTTTCACACACGTTATAGTTAGGAATTAGCATTTAAAAAACCTTGCAAATTCACTTAAAAAACCATAGGTTTCACACATGTTATAGTTAGCTGGACATTTCACTCGTGAAAAACCATTGAAATTCCCCCGTTATAGTTAGTGCAGGCAACTATAACTCACGCGACCGCAATCCTCTGCTGAAGACGTCAGATATTGCATCACTGATGACATATGTGTCTTTCTGAAAAAAAAATATTTGTAATATATGTATAGCTAAAAATTAATGGAAGAAGACATGGGTAAATAAGTGTCTAAATACAGTGATGTAATATCTGACGTCATCAGCAGAGGATTGCGGTCGCGTGAGTTATAGTTGCCTGCACTAACTATAACGGGGGAATTTCAATGGTTTTTCACAAGTGAAATGTCTAGCTAACTATAACATGTGTGAAACCTATGGTTTTTTAAGTGAATATATATATATATATATATATATATATATATATATCACTGCTACGAAACACCAGTCAGGTGCAGTGCACTCTCAGGCGGGTGCTTCTTCGTGCGGGGGTGTACCCGCATTCGATTATTGCTGCAACTCTCCTTCTCACAACCACCATCCAAAGAGAAAGACAGCACTCGCGGGGGCCGTTTCCAAAATTTATTAAATGGAAACTATCACGTAAACAAACAGACGCGTTTCGGTAACAACCTTCATCTATGTTTACCGAAGCGCCCGCCCGCCATGTTTTTAAATCATCAAAATATACATCAACACAAATGAAGGACCAACGTCCATACCGTGGTCTCCAACATTCCTACCCCAATGTCGGCGCCATCTTTAAATGTATGATAGCCCACATGCCTAAATTACAGACTCCACTCGCAAATGCGATTGGAGTGGGGGAAGGATCAATATCTGCACGTAAATCAAGCCCTGGATGGGCATACACCTGGAGACATTCTCCAACGGAAATAAAACATGGCTAGGGCTGCCTACTGTTAAAGTGTTCTATACATTAACAAAAATTATTGTTAGATATAAAATACTGAGTGGGTGAGCAAACTACTATGTCTATACATCTAGAGATACTATATACAATATAATACAATCTACCATATATGATGTTTCTACAGGAAGCAACCAAGGTAAAGCAACGGGTCCTGTACTCGGGTTCCAATACAAGTACGAATGCCAGCCAATATATACATATAATTATATACACATGCATGTGTAAACACTATATAGACACATATAAATACAATGCGTGCATCCAACGTATATATGTAGATACCAAAAATATATATACACACACATGCTATGTCCATTATATACAATGTGTACAGTATATACAATGTGTACAGTGGCACCATCCAATGTCATCATGTTGTAGTAGAGTGAAGGAGGGGGAGGACAGAATAGAAATTCACTCCCCTAGGTGTACAGCTAACTCTTCACTACTATTAAGGCCCCATGGTGTTTTAGTTTGGAGATCGATGATGTACCGTGACTCCAATCTCCGGAGTTTCAGTATCCTGTCTCCCCCTCTAGGATTCGATGGTACATGATCCAAACAGAAGTAGCTCAACTCATCTCGGTTACGATTGTGAGTTTTGTCAAAATGACGTGCTACGGGGTAGGTCTCGTCTCCTTTGCTGATGGCCCGCATGTGTTCTAAGATTCTGATTTTTGTAGGATGGATAGTGCTGCCCACGTAGCGTAGGCCACAAGGGCATACTAGGCAGTAAACAGTATATGGTGTGGTGCATGTCAAGAATTTCCTTATGTTCCTATTGATACCTATAATGGGAATGTCATAACTAAGCACTCTTTTACTTCCTTTACAGGCTTTGCATTTACCACATGGAAAAAACCCTCCTAGAGCTCCAAAGGGTGATTTAGGGGCATCCCTCAGATAGCTGCACACTAGGTCGTTTTTGATGGACCTCGCTTTTCTAAATGTGACGAGGGGGTAGGGTGGAAGATCGGTCCCTATCACGCCATCAGTTTGTAAAATGTGCCAGTTCTTGCGCATGATTCTTTTGAGGTTCCCTGCATCCCTAGAAAAGGTAGTTATGAGTCTAAATTTGCCCCCATTGATGTCATCCATGTTCTTGGTTTCTGTATTTTTGAGCAAATCGGCCCTTTGAGTTGCTTTCACCTTTTCAAAAGCCCTCTCAAGAACCCCTTTGCTATAACCTCGGGCTTCAAAACGTCTGATGCTATCATTGGCTGCCACTAGAAACTCTCTGTCGTCTGAACTGTTTCTTTTTATGCGAAGCAGTTCCCCATAGGGGATACTGCTGACCAGATTCGTAGGATGACTGCTAGAGGCATGAAGGACAGAATTTCCCGCTGTCTCTTTGCGGAAGAGTTTAGTTTTCAATTGTCCCTTTTCTACATAGATATTTACATCCAAGTAAATCACTGAAACAGCATCTATTTCTCCTGTGAATTCTAAATTAACTATGTTGTTATTCAAAACATCTATGTAGTCTCTAGCTGTGTCGAGTGAACCGTTCCACACGATGAACAGGTCATCTATGTAACGGTACCACACGACCACCTTTTCTGTCCATTGAATGTTAGAGGTGCCCCAGGCTACCTGCTCCTCCCACCAGCCTACGAACAAGTTCGCGTAGCTGGGGGCGAAGCAGGTACCCATGGCTGTACCCGAGATCTGTCTGTATAGCTGTGTGTGGAACAGAAAGATGTTGTTAGTAAGACAGAATCTGGCAAAATCAATTAGCAGTTCATTATGTTCAAGGTATTTCAAAGGGCGTTTCTTAAGAAAATATTCCATCGCCTCTAGTCCATCACAGTGCGCTATAGAGGTATATAGGCTGGTAATATCTAGAACCATCAGTTTGTATTCATCCTTCCATTCCAAAGCAGCAATGTGCCCCAACAAATCTTTCGTGTCTCTGATGTAGGATTTTAAGTTTTTAACATGGGGCAAGAGGAAAGAGTCAACATAAATTGACATATTCTCTGTGAGACTCCCTTGGGATGCCACAATTGGTCTCCCAGGTGGTGTCTCTTTGTTCTTATGCACCTTTGGGAGGTGATAAAAGGTTGGAATAATAGGGTTCAGCCTTCTAAGAAATAGGAATTCGTCTATTGTCAGAAAACCTTTGTTATGCCACCTAGAAATGAGGGAGTGATAGTTCTCCATGCTTTCATGGTAAGTGTTCGTATCGATGGCAATATATGTCTGTCCATTAGAAAGTTGGCGAAACGCTTCCTTGTCGTAATTGGCTTTAGTTTGTAGAACTATGTTACCCCCCTTATCCGAGGGCTTACATACTATTCCTTTGTCCTTCCTCAGACCTTCAAGGGCCTTTTGTTGTTTGAAAGAGAAGTTACTCTCCCTTGTTGTGTCTTTTTTGAATCTTTGTTTCCGTCGGAGCTGTGTCAAATCCTTCGTGACCGCTTCCGAAAAGACTTCAATAGCATCAGGTGCCATTTGCGGTAGGAATTGTGACACCGGTTTGAATTTAGTGAGTCCACCTTGTTGTTTTATGCCAGTGATAGCTAGTTGTTGTGATTGCCTCAAAGATGTTAGAGTGCCATCTTCCGCTTCTGTTCTTAGTTCCTCCAGAACCATAATAGCGTTAAGGTCCCCACTTGCAAGTTCATCCGGAGCCGGAGTCGTACTGGCTAGGGATTTGGATCTCATAACTTGCGGTTTGATTTTAAAGTACTTATGCAGTTTCAATTTACGCGTAAATTTGAAAAGATCAATACGCGTCTGCGTAAATTCCATGGTCTTATGGTAGATTGTATTATATTGTATATAGTATCTCTAGATGTATAGACATAGTAGTTTGCTCACCCACTCAGTATTTTATATCTAACAATAATTTTTGTTAATGTATAGAACACTTTAACAGTAGGCAGCCCTAGCCATGTTTTATTTCCGTTGGAGAATGTCTCCAGGTGTATGCCCATCCAGGGCTTGATTTACGTGCAGATATTGATCCTTCCCCCACTCCAATCGCATTTGCGAGTGGAGTCTGTAATTTAGGCATGTGGGCTATCATACATTTAAAGATGGCGCCGACATTGGGGTAGGAATGTTGGAGACCACCGTATGGACGTTGGTCCTTCATTTGTGTTGATGTATATTTTGATGATTTAAAAACATGGCGGGCGGGCGCTTCGTTAAACATAGATGAAGGTTGTTACCGAAACGCGTCTGTTTGTTTACGTGATAGTTTCCATTTAATACATTTTGGAAACGGCCCCGCGAGTGCTGTCTTTCTCTTTGGATGGTGGTTGTGAGAAGGAGAGTTGCAGCAATAATATATATATATATATATATATATATATATATATATATATATATATATATATATATATATATATATATTATCTACTGGCGGTCGCCAGTAGATAGTTATAGTTAGGACCGTGTTTCCATAGGAAATCCGCAACATTCTATTTGGAATAACTTTGGCGCCGGTCGACGAATCCTCGCGAAATTTTCAAAACTAACGGGGCGCTACGCTCCGCTCCTACCCTGAAAGTTTCGGGGGGATTCGTCAAGCGGGGGCTGAGAAAAAAGGGTGGTCCCAAAACGCGTTTTCCCCATGCATTTTCCCATAGGACCTTTAGTCCGAGCTACAGCCCGAACTGCTGAACAGAATTACTTGAAATTTGGCAGAGAGGTAGTCCTCAGGTCAAGGATGTGCCTTTTGTAGGTCTGGTGTAAATCTGTTCAGTAGATCCTGAGAAAATAGCATTTAAATCAATATATATATCTGTAAGCGCGCTCCGTGCGCTTACCGTAAGCTTACCGTACGCGTACGGTGCCGTGCGCGAGCTCAATTCTGATTTGTGGTTACATGACTGTAAACATTCGAATCGGTCGAAATCAGGAAGTGTTGGCCGCCATTTTCTGTCTCTCGCACTGACAAACAAAGGTGGGGAACGTGAAAAGGGGGCAACGAAGAGAGTTGCAGACCCCCTAGTGTTTGTCAGGGGGTCCAAGAAGGACCCAAAAGTACGAAAAATACATTTAATAATTTTTAAAAAAAATTGCGGCGTGCGTAACGGTACCACACGACCACCTTTTCTGTCCATTGAATGTTAGAGGTGCCCCAGGCTACCTGCTCCTCCCACCAGCCTACGAACAAGTTCGCGTAGCTGGGGGCGAAGCAGGTACCCATGGCTGTACCCGAGATCTGTCTGTATAGCTGTGTGTGGAACAGAAAGATGTTGTTAGTAAGACAGAATCTGGCAAAATCAATTAGCAGTTCATTATGTTCAAGGTATTTCAAAGGGCGTTTCTTAAGAAAATATTCCATCGCCTCTAGTCCATCACAGTGCGCTATAGAGGTATATAGGCTGGTAATATCTAGAACCATCAGTTTGTATTCATCCTTCCATTCCAAAGCAGCAATGTGCCCCAACAAATCTTTCGTGTCTCTGATGTAGGATTTTAAGTTTTTAACATGGGGCAAGAGGAAAGAGTCAACATAAATTGACATATTCTCTGTGAGACTCCCTTGGGATGCCACAATTGGTCTCCCAGGTGGTGTCTCTTTGTTCTTATGCACCTTTGGGAGGTGATAAAAGGTTGGAATAATAGGGTTCAGCCTTCTAAGAAATAGGAATTCGTCTATTGTCAGAAAACCTTTGTTATGCCACCTAGAAATGAGGGAGTGATAGTTCTCCATGCTTTCATGGTAAGTGTTCGTATCGATGGCAATATATGTCTGTCCATTAGAAAGTTGGCGAAACGCTTCCTTGTCGTAATTGGCTTTAGTTTGTAGAACTATGTTACCCCCCTTATCCGAGGGCTTACATACTATTCCTTTGTCCTTCCTCAGACCTTCAAGGGCCTTTTGTTGTTTGAAAGAGAAGTTACTCTCCCTTGTTGTGTCTTTTTTGAATCTTTGTTTCCGTCGGAGCTGTGTCAAATCCTTCGTGACCGCTTCCGAAAAGACTTCAATAGCATCAGGTGCCATTTGCGGTAGGAATTGTGACACCGGTTTGAATTTAGTGAGTCCACCTTGTTGTTTTATGCCAGTGATAGCTAGTTGTTGTGATTGCCTCAAAGATGTTAGAGTGCCATCTTCCGCTTCTGTTCTTAGTTCCTCCAGAACCATAATAGCGTTAAGGTCCCCACTTGCAAGTTCATCCGGAGCCGGAGTCGTACTGGCTAGGGATTTGGATCTCATAACTTGCGGTTTGATTTTAAAGTACTTATGCAGTTTCAATTTACGCGTAAATTTGAAAAGATCAATACGCGTCTGCGTAAATTCCATGGTCTTATGGTAGATTGTATTATATTGTATATAGTATCTCTAGATGTATAGACATAGTAGTTTGCTCACCCACTCAGTATTTTATATCTAACAATAATTTTTGTTAATGTATAGAACACTTTAACAGTAGGCAGCCCTAGCCATGTTTTATTTCCGTTGGAGAATGTCTCCAGGTGTATGCCCATCCAGGGCTTGATTTACGTGCAGATATTGATCCTTCCCCCACTCCAATCGCATTTGCGAGTGGAGTCTGTAATTTAGGCATGTGGGCTATCATACATTTAAAGATGGCGCCGACATTGGGGTAGGAATGTTGGAGACCACGGTATGGACGTTGGTCCTTCATTTGTGTTGATGTATATTTTGATGATTTAAAAACATGGCGGGCGGGCGCTTCGTTAAACATAGATGAAGGTTGTTACCGAAACGCGTCTGTTTGTTTACGTGATAGTTTCCATTTAATACATTTTGGAAACGGCCCCGCGAGTGCTGTCTTTCTCTTTGGATGGTGGTTGTGAGAAGGAGAGTTGCAGCAATAATATATATATATATATATATATATATATATATATATATAATATATATATATATATATATATATATATATATATATTATCTACTGGCGGTCGCCAGTAGATAGTTATAGTTAGGACCGTGTTTCCATAGGAAATCCGCAACATTCTATTTGGAATAACTTTGGCGCCGGTCGACGAATCCTCGCGAAATTTTCAAAACTAACGGGGCGCTACGCTCCGCTCCTACCCTGAAAGTTTCGGGGGGATTCGTCAAGCGGGGGCTGAGAAAAAAGGGTGGTCCCAAAACGCGTTTTCCCCATGCATTTTCCCATAGGACCTTTAGTCCGAGCTACAGCCCGAACTGCTGAACAGAATTACTTGAAATTTGGCAGAGAGGTAGTCCTCAGGTCAAGGATGTGCCTTTTGTAGGTCTGGTGTAAATCTGTTCAGTAGATCCTGAGAAAATAGCATTTAAATCAATATATATATCTGTAAGCGCGCTCCGTGCGCTTACCGTAAGCTTACCGTACGCGTACGGTGCCGTGCGCGAGCTCAATTCTGATTTGTGGTTACATGACTGTAAACATTCGAATCGGTCGAAATCAGGAAGTGTTGGCCGCCATTTTCTGTCTCTCGCACTGACAAACAAAGGTGGGGAACGTGAAAAGGGGGCAACGAAGAGAGTTGCAGACCCCCTAGTGTTTGTCAGGGGGTCCAAGAAGGACCCAAAAGTACGAAAAATACATTTAATAATTTTTAAAAAAAAATGCGGCGTGCGCTTACGGTAAGCTTACCGTACGCGCACGGGAAAAAAAAATAAAAAAAAAAATAAAGAAGTAAAAATCACATTTATTAAATAAATTAAAGGACCCACAAGGGAGAAAAGAACAAATGTTACTCTGTAAAAAAAGGGGAGGCGCGCACGGCATGGACTGCGCAACGTGGGCGCTCGGTGCGCGAGGCGCACCGAGCGCCCACCGTGCGCGCAGGGTGTGCGCACAGTGAAAAACCAGAAAAAAAAATAAAAAATAAATACATAACTTAGCATTTAAAAAACCGTACAAATTCACTGAAAAAAACATAGGTTTCACACACGTTATAGTTAGGAATTATCATTTACAAAACCTTGCAAATTCACTTAAAAAACCATAGGTTTCACACATGTTATAGTTAGCTGTACATTTCACTCGTAAAAAACCAATGAAATTCCACGTTATAGTTAGATCAGGTAACTATAACTTGCGCGACCGCAATCCACAATGTGTAATTTCAGATGTCATCATTGATGTCATGAGTGATGTCACTGACCATGTCATGAGTGATGTAATATGTGACGTCATCAGCAGTTTATTGTGGGCGCGCAAGTTATAGTTACCTGATCTAACTATAACGTGGAATTTCATTGGTTTTTTACGAGTGAAATGTACAGCTAACTATAACATGTGTGAAACCTATGGTTTTTTAAGTGAATATATATATATATAAAAATTTCACGAGGATTCGTCAATCGGCGCCAAAGTTATTCAAAATAGAATGTTGCGGATTTCCTATGGAAACACGGTCCTAACTATAACTATCTACTGGCGACCGCCAGTAGATAATATATATTATATATATATGATCCAAAAATTGAGCCCCTGAGCTCTGAGAGGGCACACAACGCACTCCCCACCATCCGGTTGTGATGCCTTGCTGACGCTCGCAGTCCTTCCCTTCATTCAAATTAAAACCATGTCCGACGCGTTTCAAGGCTGTAGCGCCCCTTATTCATGGACTCTGCACAGAGGGAACAGACGACTCACCGCTACTTTCTTTCCGATCCTTTATTAAAGGAAAGACCGCCCCCAGTGGGCGTGGCACAATTCAAGACAGACAGCAGCATGCTGGTATATGTGGTCCAGAAGAGGTGAGTACAGTGTATTACCCTGAGTGGGCTTTTTTCTTGCTTTCAACAGTGTCTCATTAAACCAGGGTGTTGATGCTTGGGGGCTTGTGTGCTCCATGGAGCTACTTCGTCTAGAGCTGTTGTTATCCAACTTTCGAGTTGGCTATTGGCTAAATTATCCTCTTTCTCCAGTATAATATTATTTTTCATTAGTGCTTGGATAAAAACGTTGGGGTTGAATTTATTCAATTTCCCGTTGGTAACTTTCTGTGTCGTTTTCTCCATCCTCTGTCTATTAGATGGCACAGTAAAAGGCACTAAGAAATGGTCTGACCAAGGGATAGGCCATGGTGTTTCTACCTCCCATCTCACTCACGTTTGAGAAGATAGCATCTAGGATATGTCCCCCTTGGTGTGTTGGTGTTTCAACTTTTAGCTCTAGATTCAGAGTCCCTAAGTCCTTGCATAACAATTGTGCTTCCCGGTTCTGTTTGTTGTCAAAGTGTATGTTCATATCACCTAGGATAAGGAACTTTTTATGCCTAATAGCTGGATGAGCTACTTTCTCCTCCAAACTTATCATAAATTTAGCTACTGGTCCTGGTGGGCGGTATATTAAGAAGCCCGCTATAGTGTTGTCTTCTGCCACTGACAACGTAAATAAGAATGCCTCACAACTATCTAAATTAGCCTCCTTGATGTTACATTTTATTGTAGTTTTATAGATTATTGCAATTCCGCCTCCTATTTGACCCTCTCGATCCTGCCTTACTATCGTTTAGTCATCTGGGAGTGCATCTAGAACATCTGGGGTGGAACTCTCACTAAGTCAAGTCTCAGTCAGGAACAGAGCGTCAAGTGATTTTTCCATCAGTAGATCATGAATCTCATATTTATGTTTAGTCAGTGACCTACAGTTTAGTAGAGCCATTCGCAATTTGCCCCCATTTTTCACAGCGGTTGTATTGTGTATTAAATTCTTTCCACAATGCTCATATTTCAGTTGCTTATATTCTACGTTGATCCTATGTGTACAAGGCTCAGGAATAGGCTTTGCTAGTTTTAATAGCTCTTCTGCTGTATAGATAATTCTCTTTTGGGACTTTGATCTGACAGTGGTTCTGGACCCTGGTTGGGCGCGGACGGGCGCGGACGGGCGCAGACGGGCTTGCCTTTGGCACGCCTTTGGCGCGTCCGCTGCGCGTGTCCGCTGTGCGTCCAACACAGGGCTTTCATTTTATATTGTCCCTCCACCAACAACTAGCCCGCCAACCTCCCCAAAATGGCCGCCGTGTGGCATCCGACCGTGGAAAAGCCTCACCTAACACCCTGCAACACGCAGAGCGTAGGGGGCCGGTCGAAACACAGCAGGACCTCAGACACAGGTATGCACACTATGTGCTATAAAAAGCAAAAGCAGTAATTTTTAAAAGTGTTTTTAAAACGAACTAAGTTTTACTTAAAAAGCAGAGGTTAGAGCAATTTCCTTAAAAACGTTTGTTCAAAAATGGTCACATACAGTGGTGCTGATATCAATGCAAGTGCCCCTTTCTCTCCGAGAGACCGCTCGGTCTCGGTCTGTAGAGCCTGTTGCGGCTCTACAACATCAGCATTCTCCAATATGCCAACGACTCACAACTGTATTTGAAAGTCCTCTTTACTCCATCATCCAATGCTTCAATCACTGCATACACCAAATCCAGGCCTGATTTTCAAGCACCATAACTTAATTCCTGCTGTACACTAAGAACAACAAGCTACAACTTGAACCGGATTGCACCGCCCACTTTCATCCAATGCTAAGTCACCCGGTTTCACCATGGTCACCGATCTCAACCTCACAGAACACAACACCCACAAAATCATGATGGCCTGGTGCCATCTCTCTCTCCTTTAGAAAGTAAAACCATTTCCCCAAAAAGTGTCTTCAGAACTGCTTCTCAAGCCTTTATACTCTCACATCTGGCTGGTGGCAATGCCCTGTTCCAGACCACACACTGGTCCTCCTTAATGACATCCTACATTTTGCAGCACTCCTCATTAAGGGCCTGTAGGAATATGATTACAACATCACATCTACCCTAATGCAACTCACCCTGATTGGCTGGCGGGAAGATTGTGCTGAATATGAAGTTTGTAAGATATTTAGCATTTTTCTTAAACATTGTAATTCCCTCCACTCCCCTTGAACAGGCACAGTGCATTGTGGAAATATGGAAAGCTACGACACGTGAAATGCTGGTTTAGGCTACCTGTCTTTCAGTTGCTGGAATCACTCCAGGGCTCTCTGGAAACATAATACAACTATAAGTGCTCTGTACATTCTAAGATTTCTTTCCCTGGTGCCTGACGTTCCTGATACAAATTCACTGGCTGGGAAATCACAATAAATATGAACTTTGTCAGATTTTTAGCAATTTTTCCCCAAAACATTGTAATTGCCTCCACGGTCCTTCGTGCAGAAGCATGTCCCTGCCAAGACTTGACCCCCATTCTTGCTCCTCTGGGCCTCTTTGGGGTGGTTGTCTCACCAGACATGTGTGGGTTTTCTATGGGTTTGCGATAACCACAAGTGATAAACTGGGTAGATTTGGGAAAATTGGAAAGCGACTGAAATCAATATATCAGTTGAGGTTACTTGAAATTTAGTTGCAGGTATCACCCCTGGACTTTATGGAAACCTGCCACAACTATAGATTTTCAACATATATACATCATAGGGATTCTTTTGCTCGGTACCAGACCACCTTTACCCTGATTCTCTGACCTCGACAATGCACTGAACTAATATGATGTTACATTTTCGGAATTTTTTCCATAATTATGGTAGTTTACTTCAGCCTTCTTCAACATATAGGTGGCAGACCTGAACCAAATATGTGTCTCTCCAGGTCTTCTGAGTGCTGAGTTATCAGACATGCGTGGATGTTCTGTGGGTTTGAACAGAGATCCAGGAAATAGACACCTGTTAATGGTTTTGATGGCCTGAGATTCCATGGGTGAGATCTGTAGTATTTAGGTCTGGGTTGGCCAGCATTCAGGGTGTGAGAAGTTGGCCTGATATATGATGTCACTAGTTCTAGTGTACACCTTGTATCAGTCCAAACAACCCTTATGGTGATTGGTTGTAAAGTCAACCTTATAGACCAGCTATCCTAGTGGTAGCATGGACAAGAGCAGTCTTAGGCTAAACTCTGTATGGCATGTGAAGCCAGCTGTTATACCATTTGCAATCCCTTGAATACCAAATGAAAGGACACCACAACATATATATATAAAAATAGGATGTATTTATTCTAGTCAAAATACCCTCAGCACTCTTCATGAGATTCGAGGTAAGTACAACACAGTCTTATTTAAGCACACAGGTAAGTAATACAGTTAGGCCCTAGGGGCCACGCAAACCATATACTAAGTAAGTGGTATAAGAACCACTGTCATGAACACAGGTTAGGCCTAGGCCTAGGGAATCGCTGGGGCTATACTATACTACCAGTTGCTAGGCAGTGGGAGGCCCACGGGATTCAGGTGCAGAGTGGAAACGCTCACGCGTAATGCGTTAAAGTCGATAGAAATAGTGATGTTTAAAAATTAAGAGTTTTAGGACACTTCGGAAAGAGCTAGGAGTTAGAGACTTGGAAACTAGACCCTAGGATAGTCAATACCCTTGTGAGCACCGGAGTACTCAGTTTACCTAGCCCACGGGCTGCGGGTGCATAGGTGTGAACTTGCGTCGGGTTTCGTCGTCGACTCCTATGGATGCCTGAAGAAAAGGTGCTGACAGGCAGTCAGTGAAGAGTGTCCGGTGGATTCCAAGGTGGGAATCAAGAAGGAGGGTACCTGCAAGCAGAAGGGACAGAGTCTAGGTCACCAGCCAGGAGCCGGGAAGGAACCAGGAAGGAACCAGGCGATGTCGTGAAGATGCAGGTGAAGAGGTGAAGCTTGTCGCAGCAGCCACGGGTACCAGGAGGCGTCGAGGATGACCAGAACCAGGAGGCGAGCTGTCCCACGAGGGCTCTTGCTGTTGGCGGCGTCGTTGTCGAGTACAGACCCAACAAGCCTTGGCAAGCGCAACCCACGCAGGATGAATGATTCGCTTCTGTTGCAGACCAGGAAGGCCTGAGGTGCTTCTCTTTCACAGGGAAGCAAGGGCCAGTCTGGAGGAGCCAAACCAGCGGTGGAAAGTCAAGGGTTCGTCGTCGCTGAGGTTACTAGCCAATGGGCAAGCAACCAGACAGACGCGTCAAGCAGGAAAATGCAGAAGGGCCCCACGCAGAACTCGTGGAGTGTGGAGGGCTGATCTTCGGTGCAGATGGTGCTCGGGGTTGGGGCTTCTCAATCCCCAGAGCACAACTTCAAGGATGCCTCAGAAGCTGCGCTGGAAGCTAGTAGCCAATTTTCCCAGGTAGCCGGTCCCACGTCTCTCGTCGCCTCCACGGATCTCAGCTTTGTTGTGGATGTGGATCAGGGTCGGAGAAGTCTGGAAGTCAAGGCGCTGGTCGGGCTCTGCAGTCAGTTTCTCATAGAACTGGGGCAAACCAAACGGCAGGTCGCTTGTTGGTGCCTGTTTGCACAGGGTGGCCACTCCTTGGCAGAGCCCCCGAGCCCTGTGTGGGCAGGCGGGAGCCCTACCACGAAGGCTCAGTGGGGAGATGGGTGTCCTTTCGGTCCCGGCCATCTGGTCGCATGCAATGCTTTCCAAAGGGGCAACCAGGTGGCCGGGCTGCCATGAAAGTCCCGATGGGTGCTCATTTGCCTCCCGGATCCCAGCCAGGGCTCCAGGAGGTCGGGCACATTCGCGTCCAGCATCCCCCGGTGCACACAGGTTCTCAGAAAGAGGGGTAGCCTTCCTCCGAATTACTAGGGGCAGGGTATGCCGGGACACCCCTCCCGGGCTGGCGGTTCTCAGCCGGGGTCCAGATGGGCTGGGCCCAGACGACACCACCCCACCATCCGGGGCTCCCTCCAACCGGCCCGCGCTGTGGCAAAGTGCCCGGGACGGGCTCCATCGGCCTCCGGGCAGTCCACCCCCGGGCGTCTGGGCCCGAGAGCTCCTGCGGGCCTCCCCGTACCTGATGCCCAGTCCCGTCCCTAAGCCCCCGGGATGTGCAGCCCCGGAGCCCTGCGTGGGCAGGCGGGAGCCTTGCCGCGAAGGCTCGGGACTGGCAGATGGGAGTTCTTTCGGTCCCGGGCATCTGGTCACACCTTTCCCCTCGGCCAACTGGTCGCACGCAATGCTTTCCAATGAGGCGACCTGATGGCTGGGCTGCCCTGGAAGTCCAGATGAAGGCTCATTTGCCTCCCAGATCCCAGGTCAGGCACGTCCGGGCCTAGGGTCCCCTGAGTCTCACGGTGCGCATGGGTTACCAGAAAGGGGGGTAGCCTTCCTCCGGATTAGTAGGGGCAGGGTATGCCGTAACACCCCTCCTGGGCTGGCGGTTCTTTGCCGGGGACCAGATGGGCTATGCCCGGACAACACCTCCCCTCCGTCCTGGGGCACCCTCTTCTGGCCCACGGCGTGGCAAAGTGCCCAGGACGGGCTCCATGGGTCCCGGGCAGTCCTCCCCGTGGCGTCTGGGCCCGAGAGCTCCGGTGGTCCTACCCGTGCCTGAGGCCCAGCCAGGGTCCCCGAGCCCCCCCGGGACGCGGAGCCCCCGAGCCTTGCGTGGGCAAGCGGGAGCCCTACCGCGAAGGCTCGGGCGGGCAGATGGGAGTTCTTTCGGTCCCGGCCATCTTGTCGCACCTTTCCCCTCAGCCATCTAGTCGCATGCAATGCTTTCCAATGGGGCGACCAGATGGCTATGCTGCCCTGGAAGTACCGATGAGGGCTCTTTTGCCTCCCGGATCCCAGCCAGGGCTCCAGGAGGTCAGGCGCATCCGGGCCTAGGGTCCCCTGAGTCTTGCGGTGTGCACAGGTTCCCAGAAACAGGGGTAGCTTTCCTCCAGATTAGTAGGGGCAGGGTGCTCCGGAACAGCTCTCGGCCTAATGGTCCTCAGCCGGCAGCTGGACGGGCCAGGACGCCGCCCCAACCCGGGTCTGCCGCGG